>NC_054565.1:0-16889 GCF_017654505.1 Polyodon spathula | reverse complement strand
GGGAGGTGGCCTTTAAGGCCATGTGTAATACGCAGAAGGGGTGGGGGGTGGGGGGGTACAACCCGCCCCCACTAAGTTTTGTTATTATTGTTTGACAGCATGGATGGGGTTAAAATTCCCCATCCAGCTAAACTCATGAGAATGCGTGGTCAGTAGCTAATGATTTATTGATCCCGTGCAGAATGTGGTCGAGGGATAAACTAGGTAATTGATAGCCTGTTAATCCCTCGACCACGATATAAAAACCAGCAGCTTTTGCTGTTTAGAGGAGGAACGTAAAAAGTAAGAACTAAAGATATATCAAATACAATTGCTACTCATGCTGAATTATCTCCAGCACGGTACTTATTTTGTTGATTATTTTGTCTGTTTGTTTTGGCCAACGTGCCATTTTGTTTTGTGTAAAAAGTCTTTTGTTTTTGTTTACATTTTATATTTATTAATAAAGAAAAATGAGTGCATTTGTGACTCAGCCCCGTAGTACTTTGCCTGTGTGCGGTTATTCCTGGTCTGTGATGTCACCACTCGAACCTGCCTGTGACAAAACACACAAGAATTTATTCCACATACTGTAGACGTCATGGTCACAGCTCTAATTGTGAATTTACAGCTCTGGAAGGGGATGGATGTTTCTGGTATGCTTGTTGATTTCACTGGCTTTCAGATCCCTCTTATTTTTCGAATTCTGCAATGGAAATGTCACTGTTATGATGAACAGTATAGACAGGACATGTTTGCAGAGATGTTGCTGTAAGCTTGTTTGTGTGGCAGGGCAGAGGAAAAGCCCTGCACATAATTAGAGGGGGCGGGGCATGTAAATAAATGTATTGCTTTGGTTATTTAAACAGGTGATTTAATGTATTGTATGGTTTAAAATGTATTGTTTAAGTTTATTTAAACGGGGGGTGTTGTTATTGTATGATTTGAATGGGTGTTGTGTTGTTTATCAATTTGACTATTGTCTGAGGTGGTGTTACCAGCTCGTCTCTGCCAGACAGCTTGTGTGAATGCACAGTCGGCAGTTGGTGATTATTGACCAACTAAACCTGTGTAGAATGTGACCGTCTCCAAATTGAATAATGTAGCGTTAATTTGGAGATGGTCACAGGTGTAAAAGCCTGCAGCTTTTGCTGGTCAGGGTGGGAGTGTTTGGAGATGGTCACAGGTGTAAAAGCCTGCAGCTTTTGCTGGTCGGGGTGGGTGTTTGGAAGAAGTAAATGAAAGTAAAAAGAAAGCAATTGCTACTCGTGCTGGGAAGCAGCAGCACGGTACTTGTTGGAGTCAGTTTGTGTTTGTGGTTTGTTTTTGTTTAAACCTTTTATTTTTGCTCTGTGAACAGTGTTTTTGTGTACTACTTTTTATTCATTTTTGCATGAAAAAATGGCTCACAAACGCTTTACACCCATAGTGCCTGTCTGTGGGTCTCTGTCAGTTTTCTGATCTGGGAACGTCATCATCAGTACTCAGCTATCCTGTCACAGTTAGATTTTGGTTTTAAAGTAATACTTATTTTGGACTCACTCACTATAATTTCTATGTATTAAATATTAAACCTAAAAGAAGCCTTAAAATAGCTATATATTAAAATGAATTTGTGTGCCATTGAAGTCAGAGCAGAAATGTGTTGAGCTTTAATGTTATAAGATCTTGTTTTTTTTTCAATGAAGGATGATATTGTAAATACGGGGTCATTTAAAGAAGTTCCTTGGAAAATGAGCAAATGATGACCGGAAATTGATCTTGAACTGCCTTATATCCAGAAATATGTGTGTGTATGAAACGGTAGGAGATCCTGTTGATGTAATACAGCCAAATTCTATTGTATCTTATTGCTGGAAGTTGTACATCCTATAATTCCAGTATGGAATGGGCTACCTAGTCTTGTTGATGAGGCAGAATCATTTGGATCCTTTAAGACCCAACTTGACAACGTTTTGAGATCAATCCGCTACTAAATTTTCTTACGTTTTTCTATTACTATCACTTTGTAGATCTCACGTTTTTAAATGTAAAAAATGCACACATTGTTACATGTTTGATTTTTGTTTTTTTGTTTTTTTTATCGCAATTATAAAATATAACGTCTGCAAAGGTTGTCCATGCAGTGTTTGGATGTTCTTGTCCATTGCTGATATAGTTATTAAACATTTGATGTTGGAAGATACCTCACTTGACCAGGCCCAACCCTCCTTACTTCTGAGCTGTGCCGTTGCTTAGGAGAAATGGCTGAAGACTTTTAAAAGCAATGAATTCAAAGTGCATTTGTCATGATGAAAACCTAGCTCATAAGAAGTGAATATTTATCAAAGTTTTCTGATCTTTCAGGCCAGTAACCTCATTAGGGATGCTGGGGCTGGTGGGGTGAGCTAAATTGGAAATAAAATGACTGAAATCCAACTTGTGGAGCAACACATTTATTTTAAATGACTGCAGATCGCACAGAACCCTAGTAAATTGCTACTATCAGTGATCAATATTGATCCAGGGTGCACTGGGAGAAAAAAAAACAAAGAGAGAGATGGAAAATGAAAGATTTAGCAATGTGACATCTCACATGGAGGAAATCAATGGGAAGACGTTTAAATGAAATTTTCATTTTAATACTTAAAATAGAAAATGCTGTCATGTTTTCTGATTTGTTATTAGCTCCTTGAGATCAGGAAAATAATATTGATTTTATTTTTTTATTGTTATTGTGATTGAAGACTTTAACCAAAACAAACAAAAAAAAATCTGCACATAGCCATCTTATTTCGGCATAGGGGAAGAATGAAGAAACCTTAGGAGGTTCGTTGAGTGTTCAATTCGATTGAGGTGCAATTGTTATTGAGTTTGACCTTAATTTGAGCCATTTATATCTGTATAAGAGGTCATTGCATCAGCTCAAACAATGTTAGCATTGAGAAGTTCTGTGCAGGCTCTGCCCCCTGCTGGTGCTCCTTCTACCTCAATCAAATGGATTGGAATGCACAGAATCAATAGCTTTTAAAATGTACACAATAACTGTAAGGTGAGGCTGAATCTTGTATAACAAGCATGCCAGTAACACACATCTCCTGCCGCGGGAGCAAATTTAAATTGAGAGTTATCTGTATGAAAATGTTGATGACCGTGACGTATACTGCATCATACAGAACAGTATAGAATAAGAAATTGCAGTGTTTAAACACAATTTCATATGTGGTTCTCTAGAGATATGCAAACATATAAGTGTGACTTATCTATGTACAAACAGACAACCATATTTCTCCAGAATCTGATATTCTCAATAACTTAAATAAATAACGTTAATACCAAGATACAAGACAATCCGAGAAGCTCTTCTCCAGGTATGTGCAAAAATGTAAGTGTGACATACATAATACATAAATAATAATGACATCAGCATGAGATGTACTTCTCTCTCCACTACAGAGCTTCCTCTTTAGTTGAATGGTAAGACATTCATTGTTGAACTGGAAGATTAGCGGTTTGCATCCAGCTCTTGCCTCTCCATTGAATTCAATGGGCTGAGATGCCAAGTCAATAAACAGCTAAGTAATGTGTTCAATGCAGACACTATAGGGTGTTTAATAAACATAAGTGGGACTGGAAAGACATTTTTAACGCTGAGGTTATGATGAGGTCATCTGATGCACTGGTTAGACCGCACTTAAGAGTACTGTGTCCAATTCTACTCACCACAGTACCAAAGAGAGTCCAACAAAGACCCACCAGAACAATCCAAAGGCTAGAGGGATGAGCATTGCAGATATGTTGAATGAACTGAATCTATTTAACCTGGAACAAACAAGAATTAGGGGAGGGACTTGTCTAAAGTCTTAGGGCCTCATTCACTAAACAGCGGTAACGTGTTTTGCATGCAGTAAGTCCCTTTACTGCATGCTTTGTACACCCGTTGTGTTCAATAACCAGTGGCAGGCAACCTGGCACGTAGAAAAGGCACCGTATTTGAGTCATTTAAATATAATGAACAATGTTAATAAGTGGAAAAAAAAATACAGCGAGGGCGGTATTTGATATGCAAACCATATTCACTTAAGGGTGCTAACTTTACCAGGTGCCTCAGCGTGTGTTAAAAGTACCACTTATTGAAACCAGTCAGTGTCACAAAACCAGCAGAAGAGCTGCACAGGAGAGCGAGAAGAAGAGTCAGGGAGAGAGTATTTCGGACCAGGCAGACATTACTAGGGCTGTGTGAGGAGGAGGTAATAACTATAGATAGAGCACAGGTTATACTAGCCTTATATGTAGGGCCCCGGAAAATTCACGCTTTCACGAGTTTCACAGAAATTGTGTATTTGACTGCCCACCGTGGCAAATATGCATTTCATTTTCCTTACAGTATTTTACATTACTTCACCTCCCCTGTTCACACTTTTATCATGTAGAAGCAGCGCTACAGTAGCTGTACATGGTCCGGCATCAATTCCATGCATATGGCTACTATGGCAACAGGGTCAAACAAATACTGGTTTCATGATTGGTGAATTCCTCATACTGTACAATGACGTAACATGAGAGTCAGAGGCGGGAAGTTTAAAATGGATGTTTAGATTGTGTTGATCTATTAGCTTGCAGAGTATGATTAACAATAAAAATACAGACAACTGAAAAATCAAAAAAGCTCAATTCATTTCAACAGAAGATTGCATTCAAAGCTACCTACTTAGTTCAGAGGTTCCCAAACTTGGGTCCGAGGACCCCTAGGGGACCTCGGGATGGTTTCAGAAGGGCCGCAGCACATACAAAATGCTTTCTCCCAAATGACCCTGACAAAGAAATGGCACTGAACACAATGAAAGCAGTAACACTTCCACACTTCGACTAACACTTCTACCTGTGCAAACAAACATCCTCTCGCACAAAAGGGATCCAAATCAAAAGGTCGGGGGGGGCACTCCTCAGTCAGGAGGCCTCATGTAATGGGGGGACTTGAGCCAACATAGTTTGGGGACCCCTGACTTACCAGATACACTGCATCTTGACTCTTAACCACACAGCATTAGTAGGTCAGGCTGTCATTAAAACGCTTGTGAAGAAGCTTTGATTTCAACCGTGTGTCTGCCTTTCAAATAAAATACTTTTTTTTATTAATATTTTTTTTAGGTTGATAAGCTCCAGTAGCATACTGTATATGATATAATATAATTTACTAATAATTTGATGGTATCTGTGGTTTAAAACTTCCAAAAAAATTATTTCTACACACTACTAGAAATGTAGTGTGTACAAAGAAAAACACAAAAGATTCGGTTTTGTCATTTCAGGCTTGCAGTTAACGTTTCTCCCATGTTTAATGTTTTGGGATTAAAGGCAACAACATATGTTATGGCAATTTCACAGTCATTGTAATTAATGTGTCAATGTACATTTTAAAGGTTTACAAAACTTGAAAATGCTGCTGAATATGTCATTGTAGCAAAGTGGTTTGTAGTACACAGGTGCAGTGGTGATGCGGTGCTCAGGAATAACAGACAGCTCTTTATTTGCCTGGGTTGAGTGCTCACAAGTTTTAAATAATAATAACTGGCTCTACACATCCATATGTATCATTCAGTTAAACCGAGTGGTTCAGTCCAGAAATACTAAGACACTAAACAAGACACACACAAACACAACATGGTCACAGGTCCAGAGCGAGTGCTCTTCGTGACAGTGATGATGTACAGGTTTATTCGTGCACAATGGTGAAGTGTAGCCCGGGTTTAATTGCTGGCTGTTTAGCTACAGCTCCCACAGTTTAGCCTTCTATAATGATAAAGATAGAAGTTAAACAGACAGTACGTCCTTTACAGGTCTTTCCATTGCCATAACAAAGGAACAGATTGCCACATCCCCTGATATACTCTCAGCCACGCCCCCTTCCTTAGCGAGTGCAATCACGTCTCCTCCAGTCCATGACTGACACATCGCCTACTGCATTAAGGTGATAATTTCTGCTATTGTGACTCCGCCCCTTTTCTGGACGGCCAGCTTCCAACTGACCCTGGAAAGAACTGTCACACCATCCAGTCCGGGGCACACTCTTCCTGTTATACCGGGATTCCTGTTATACTACGATTCATTCTTTCTCTGTCTCAATCGTTCAGGGTTGTTTTTAAAAAAATCTGTTTTGTCTCCTTGTTACTTTTTTTGCAGCCAACACAGGCCATTTTAAATGTTCCCAGCAAAAGTTTGTTACATTTTTAAAAATTGTTTCAGTAGCGACTTGAATTCCACATTGCAATGCACATTTTAAAGAGTTGTAGCTTGGGTGCATGTTACAATGTTTCAGCCTTGGATTTTGGGTGATGTTCTTGATGAACTATCAATGATAACACATTTTAGGCAACTTACATCAGTAGAACCCACCCACGTAGCACTGTCACCACCCCAGGATATTTATTTACCTATTTATTGCATTTATAAAGAGCTTTTTATACAAAGTAAAGCAAAGCCCTGTACAGTACGTAGCAGAAAGAAAGAACATAAGAACATAAGAACATAAGAAAGTTTGCAAACGAGAGGAGGCCATTCGGCCCATCTTGCTCGTTTGGTTGTTAGTAGCTTATTGATCCCAAAATCTCATCAAGCAGCTTCTTGAAGGATCCCAGGGTGTCAGCTTCAACAACATTACTGGGGAGTTGATTCCAGACCCTCACAATTCTCTGTTCTGAATGCCCCTTTGTCTAATCTCCATTTGTGACCCCTGGTCCTTGTTTCTTTTTTCAGGCTGAAAAAGTCCCTTGGGTCGACACTGTCAATACCTTTTAGAATTTTGAATGCTTGAATTAAGTCACCACGTAGTCTTCTTTGTTCAAGACTGAACAGATTCAATTCTTTTAGCCTGTCTGCACATGACATGCCTTTTAAGCCCGGAATAATTCTGGTCGCTCTTCTTTGCACTCTTTCTAGAGCAGCAATATCTTTTTTATAGTGAGGTGACCAGAACTGCACACAATATTCAAGATGAGGTCTTACTAGTGCATTGTACAGTTTTAACATTACTTCCCTTGATTTAAATTCAACACTTTTCACAATGTATTGAATCGTTCAAACCACAATACATTTGTATAGCATGTCACACATACAACTGCCACACTCAGACCATGCAAGTAACATATTTAAATAGCAGTACACACATAATACAAAATCAGCAATGTTAAAGTTACATTAAAACCCACTATGATAATAAAGCAATTTTATAAAAGTGGATTTTTAGTCTTGATTTCAAAGCTGTAACAGTCCCAGCTTCCCTGACAAATGAAGGCAGAGCATTCCATAATTTAGGACCTCTACAAGAAAAAGCCCTCCCTCCCGTGTTGCTTTTGTTGCCTCTAGGAATAACCAGCAGCCCACATCCTGTGATCTCACAGTGCGGTTTGGAAGATACAGGGTCAGTAACTCTTGCAAATAACTAGGTGCTAATCCATTCAGGGCCTTGTAAGTTAACAGAAAAATCTTAAAATCAATTCTATACTGCACAGGGAGCCAGTGTAAAGAGACCAAAACAGGTAATTATTTTCCTGGTTTTAGTCAGAATTCTAGCAGCGGTATTCTGAACAAGCAGCAAGCAGGATACCACATGCTTTGGGACACCAGAATTAATTGCAAATGAAGCTCTCGGCATTAGAGACAGAAATAATTGGTCTAAGTTTGGCTATATTTCTCAAATGGTAAAAAGATACTTTAGTAACTTCCCTAATATGAGTCTCTATTGAGAGATCAGGATCAAAGATGACGCCCAAACTCTGAATTTCTAGTTTAATTTCTGGTAATGTACCGCTATTTAGTGAATAAGGCCCTTAAAGTCTTAAAAGGAGTTGACAAAGTTAACCTGAACCAATTTTCTTTAACAAGCTCATACAGAAAAAGTGTGGGGAACTACAGTAGATATTGCTATGAGCCACGTTGAGCTCAGACTTTTGAAAAGTTCAAGGAATAATGAAAAATGCCGAAATGTAGGAGAGGAAATGAAATAGGGGTTTGTTATAGGCTGTGATCTGTGTTTTTGTACACTGTACTCTATCACACACTGTACTCTATCACACACTGTACTCTATCCCACTGTGCTCTATCACTCAGTGCTCTATCACACTGTACTCTGTAACACACTACTCTATCACTCACTGTGCTCTACCACACACTATACTCTATCACACAGTGTGCTCTATCACACTGTGCTATATCACACTGTGCTCTACCACACAGTACTCTATCACACACAGGACTCTGTCACACACAGTGCTCTATCATACGCTGTACGCTATCACACATAGCACTCTGTCACACACTGTGCTCTATCACACACAGTGCTCAATCACAGACTGGACTCTATCACACACTGTACTCTATCCCACTGTGCTCTATCACTCAGTGCTCTATCACACTGTACTCTGTAACACACTACTCTATCACTCACTGTGCTCTACCACACACTATACTCTATCACACAGTGTGCTCTATCACACTGTGCTATATCACACTGTGCTCTACCACACAGTACTCTATCACACACAGGACTCTGTCACACACAGTGCTCTATCACACACTGTACTCTATCACACATAGCACTCTATCACACACTGTGCTCTATCACACACTGCTCTATCACACACTGTACTCTATCACACACTGTACTCTATCACACTGTGCTCTATCACACACTGTACTCTATCACACTGTGCTCTATCACACACTGTTCTATCACACACTGTGCTCTATCACACACTGTGCTCTATCACACTGTGCTATATCACACTGTGCTCTACCACACAGTACTCTATCACACACAGGACTCTGTCACACACAGTGCTCTATCATACGCTGTACGCTATCACACATAGCACTCTGTCACACACTGTGCTCTATCACACACAGTGCTCAATCACAGACTGGACTCTATCACACTGTGCTCTATCACTCACTGTACTCTATCACACATTGTGCTCTGTCACACACTGTGCTATGACACACTGCTCTATCACACACTGTGCTCTATCACACACTGCTCTATCACACATTGTTCTATCACACACTGCTCTATCAGTCACTGTACTCTATCACACACTGTACACTCTATCACACTGTGCTATATCACACACTGTACTCTATCACACTGTGCTCTATCACACTGTGCTCTATCACACACAGTGCTCAATCACAGACTGGACTCTATCACACTGTGCTCTATCACACACTGTGCTCTGTCACACACTGTGCTCGATCACACACTGTGCTCTGTCACACACTGTGCTCGATCACACACTGCTCTATGACACACTGCTCTATCACACACTGTGCTCTATCACACACTGTTCTATCACACACTGTACTCTATCACACTGTGCTATATCACACACTGTACTCTATCACACTGTGCTCTATTACACACTGTGCTCTATCACACACTGTACTCTGCAGTTGCAAAGACAGCACTCAAGCTTTGCTGCACCAAATTCAATTAGGCTAAAATCCCTTTCAGTTTAAAGATGAAGAGATTTACATTAGCTTTCGATGGTGTTCAGCTCCAGATGGACTATCTCCTTAATATTGATTGTTTGCTATTTTCACTTTTATCAGCATTGGGAGAATTAAGTACAATAATATTGCACAAGAAGGAGAAAGAATTCAAATGGGTTTATGAAGACTGTCATTTTAACCAAGTGTTTTTTTTAGGTTAAATACACTCTTTTTTTCTGTGGCTCTTCCATGTTGTGTTGCTTTGAAGTAGGGCTGTTTTATTTCAAAAGCACTGTTAAAACAGCTAAATGCTTTTTATCCCCAATTAAAAATGCTCAATTACATTCCCTCACCACAGTAATTCACCACAACAGCAAAGGAGAACTGAAGGTCAGCGGGCGTTCTCCGATCCCCAGTGTGAGCTACTGGCCCCTGGAGGACAAAGGCCAGCCATGTAGGTGTCCACCTGAGCTCACCAGGTGTCTGGCCAGTAGGGTCCGTGACCATACTTCCTAACCTAGCACTAGAGTCAATGCTCTCTATGGAATCTCCAGCAAAGACCTGCAACTTCCCACAGCCAGGCACCTGCACTCCCCTGACTATATGACCCACCCTGCACACCACAAAGCTGTGCCTTTACCAGGGGAGACTCTCTGGGACCCCTGCATTCCCCTGACTGTATGACACACCCTGCACACCACGCAGCTGTGCCTTTACCAGGGGAGACACTCTGGGACCCCTGCACTCCCCTGACTGTATGACACACCCTGCACACCACGCAGCTGTGCCTTTACCAGGGGAGACTCTCAGGGACTCATAAAAATGTGATTCTTCCACAACAGCTCAGAAGGACTGAAGAGGAACTAAATAATAATCTAATTTGAGATCTAGGTAGCGTGACAGGAAAGATTTATGGATTTATTTTGTCAGCTAAAACCATTTTAATGTTTCTTAATTTCTTTACTTAACATCAGTAAGAAACAAAGAAACATTAAAGTAAATTAAATGCTATTAATTCCATGTAATTTGTAGTAATTATTTTATTTAGTGCTAGTAAAATATAATTACGAAATAATTAATGACACCTTGAAACTGTTATCACTTAGGGTACAAAACCCTGAGGGTCCCCCCTGGTAAAGGCATGGGTGCGTGATGTACAGGTGAGTCACACAGTCAGGGGAGTGCAGATTCTTGGCTGTGCAAAGATGTTGGTCTTTGCCGGGGATTGCAGGGGGTGCATTGCACTGACTGTGGCGCTACAGTAAGTTAGGGAAGCACCTTACTGTTTCTCCTCGTCGCGTTACAGCAGACCCTACGGGCCAGGCACCTTGGGAGCTCAAGCCTTTGCCTCCTGAGGCTGGTAGCTCGCTGATATCTGCTGTGGAGCTCATGGGTGTAAAGAGGTGATTGGTTTGGGGATCAAGGGATGCCCACTGACCTCTAGCTCTCCTGAGCTGTGTGGGGAGTTGCTGCAGTGAGGGAACTTAATTTGACTTTCTAAACTGCGGAGAGAAATCTATAATTTAAAAAAATCACCTTTCATTTAAAGTGTTTGGATAACAATTTCACAGAAACAAAACGACATTAAAATTGAATTGTAACAATAGAGTAATCAACTGCGATAATGTCCTTTTTGTTTAATTAGGCTTCCAGGCCATAGGCTGGGAAACGCATTGTTGTTGCTGGGATTATTCTTATTATTACTATTTTTCTTTCTGCCAGAATTGCTCGAAAACTCACGAAAATCAGAAGGTTGGTAGATGCCTGGGAAAGTGTCAGGGAAGAAAAAACATGTTGTAGGTCACACGGTTTGGCCACCATATTGTATTAATTGAAAAACATGTTGTCTAAATGTAAAAATGCAGCTTTCGAAAACCACTTATTGCAGAGTGCTGAAACTGGGTATACTTGTTGAGGGATAGACCAAGATTAAGTGGTTTTCATAAGAAGCTGATCGGTTGTGTGATATGGTGGCTGTGTTGGATGACATTATAATCACATACTACAAAGATCCTCTTCTCCCAAACCGCTGGTCCGATTGAAGCAAACATTAGTAAAGGGTGTTCAAGGGAAGTTGCTACAATAAAAAAACATGGCGGCCACGTTGGATGACATCATCAACATACAAAACTGGCTAATAACTCCTTATAGGTTACTATGGAACACATATAGTAACCCATATATGCACTATTAAAAAATGTCATTGCCTGTGACCTCTCCTAAAAGTCAAATCTAAAACTGGCTTATAACTCATTATAGAATGCAGATAGGCACATGGTTACTACGGAACACATATAGAAATCCATATATGCTCTATAAAAATGTATTGCCCATGGCCTTTGACCTCTCCCAAAGGTCAAATGTCAAAACTGGCTTATAACTCATTATAGAGTGCAGATAGGGTCATGGTTACTATGTAAAAATGGCATTCTGCACTGTTTGTTAAAGTGTCTGGTACTGGTACTGGTACTGGTATCCTGCACTATTTGCTAAAGTGTCTGGTACTGGTACTGTTACTGGTGGCTGTAAAGTTGCTGGTAACACTAGTTATGCTTGTGCTTGAACTAATCTCTGATTTTTATTTCTGCTGCTAAAATAAAATGAAAAAACATCCATCACTGTTTTTTTCAAAATTCATCAATCACCTAATTACACCACTCTCTTTCTCTCTCACTTTCAGAGTGTGGTCTATTCATCTACCATCTGCTTTTCCATCTGTCTGTCTGTCTGGATAGTGCAGTGCTTTCCCAAGTTAACAGAAAAATTACATTATAACAAATTCCACTGGAACAAATATTGCACACATATGTACTGTTCTTCCTGCGGTGATTTAGAGGACACACCCCTGATCTCAAACCCTAGTGCACTCCAGTTTTGAAAACAGACTTTAAAGTTACAAGTGTAAAAAGCTGTCAGGATGTTAACAATGAAAATAAAAATTACAGGTATCATTATTTCAATATGTTTTTGGAGAGGTTAGCTACATATAGTAACAGAAGTTAGTGTGAAACAAAAAAGGCTGTGTTAGTATCTTGACTTGCGAACTGTACTGTAGTGTGAATGATAGATTTCCTCCATCTTATTATATGGGTTTATTCAGCCACCAGGTTTAATATCTCACATGACGATATGCCTAAAGGGAATTTTATTAAAAACTACTTCTGGAAATAATGTGTACAGTCTGTTCTTGACACCATCATATTTAACCAAAATGCTATAAATCCTATCGACTGTGTGTTACCAATCCCATTTAGCCCACCAGAAGTGGTAAGTAACATCCTGTACACTCTCCAATCATTTTAAACATTTTCAAATTGCTTACCACCCACCTCG
The DNA here is from genome assembly GCF_017654505.1 of Polyodon spathula. Classification (NCBI taxonomy): domain Eukaryota; kingdom Metazoa; phylum Chordata; class Actinopteri; order Acipenseriformes; family Polyodontidae; genus Polyodon; species Polyodon spathula. Next base: position 4,112 of record NC_054565.1, on the reverse strand, counting down.
TCTTCATATTCCGGTGTGTTTTTTACATGTATATCGAGTGAAGCTGGCGATCAGTGAGTACAATAAATTGTGTTAGAAACGAGTAGAATAATTTGCTACCCGAGGTAACGGTTTGCATGAACCAGAACGTATTTACATTTACTGGATCCGAGGATGACCCAAGCCACAGTGCATTAATTCAGGCAGTTTTGTCAAACAAAACCTCTTAAATCTGCAAAATTTATCTACAAAGCATTCAGAATGTGAAAAAAATAAACAATTTTAAACAAAAGAAACAGGAACTTTGCCTTCAACAACTTTCAATGTGCAAAATGATTTGTTTATTTAGCAGACGCCTTTATCCAAGACGACTTACTGAATAAAAATTACGTGAATAAAAATTGGTTTAGAAAGGATCCCCATGATTCTGCCTCAACAACAGGACCTGGTAACCCATTCCATCCCCTCACCACTCTGTGTGAACAAGTGTCTCCTTCCCTCTGTCCTAACTTGATCTCCATTTAATTTCCAACTGTCCTCTAGTTATGGTTTCAGTGCTGTGCTTAAAGTATTGGTTCAGGGTTAACTTTGTCAAGTCTTTTTAAGATTTTAAAGACTTCAGTCAAGTCACCCCTAATTCATCTCTTTTCCAGGCTAAATCCATTCCGTTCTTTCAGCTTGTCTTCATAGCTCATTCCTTCAAGCCCTGGGGTTTGTCTGGTTGCTTTTCTTTGTACTATCTCTAGGGCTACAATAACCCTTTGTTACTGTGGTGACCAGAATTACCCCCCACTCCCTTCCTCTTTGATGATCACATGACACAGAAGAGTGTCACTCCAGGTGTGGTCCATTGGACTCCTAAGGAAACCCCGACAGCAGTGTCTCAGTATTCTGTATGGTGTTTGATTTTCAATGGAATAAACATGTAGGTGGAATGGTACCCTGCTGATTTCTCTGGTAATGTCTGGAGAAAGCGCTATGCTGCCCTCCAGAGTTTAAGTGGGTAATGCAGCAACAAAAAGATATCAGGTAATAATGCTAAAATGTGGCAAAACCTTTTTTTTGGAAAGGGACATATTTGAAGCACATGCAAAGGCTGATCATTTTCAATCTATTCCTTGTTTCTGACAGCAGCTGACCAAGCAGCCAGGGATCTTCAAGCTATGGAAAATCACAGCAAATGAAACAGGTGTCAATCATACCTAACACGTTCCTATTGAGTCCTCCACCCCACTCAATCCTGGCATGTTGTCAGCTGGTCAGAAAGTGGTGAATCCTGTTGTATAATTAACAGGTGTTCCAATGAAGAACCCCAGTCAAATGCGACCCCTAAAAGGTGATTTATTACAGTATTTTGTGAGCACCTGAAAAACAATCATTGAAAAGGAGCAAGCCTATTTTGGCAGATGGGATGGTCAGTAATAACATATCTAAAAAGAGGCAAGATTATGGATGAAAGCTTTGTATCTTTTAGAATGGCTGAATACAAGATGGGATGCATATAGCCCCTTGAGCTGCCTAGTGAATGCACAGTTCATTGCAGCTCCCAGTTGGCTTGCTTGACTGCGCTGTCAGTTGTGTTTAAATGAGTGCCCTCCAAACCTCACAATCTTACAGCACATCCCGGCAGAGCCTCCTCTGCTCTCTGAAGACTGGCTCTCAACAATGGCAGCTCATTAATAATTCCTGGCTGTGAGAGTGGTGCTTAACTGGGAATGGAGCCCCTCACCTGTCTCGTGCAGAGTGATTAATGATTTATGGTTCTCTGTAGCCAGTCAAGAAGAACCAAACCTGGATTAGCAAATTTCATTGTGTTCACTATTAATGAAAAACACATTCTGATATACCTCAGGACTACAGGTAAGGTTCCTTTTATATTGCGATATACTTCAGGACTAGGGGTAAAGTTCATTTTATATTGCGATATACTTCAGGACTAGGAGTAAGGTTCCTTCTATATTGTGATATACTTCAGACTAAGGGTAAGGTTCCTTTCATTTTCTTAAACGTTTAGACTTATGTAATTATAACTAACAAAAAGGTTCCAGTTTCCTCCACCATGCACATCCATTCGATAGAGTTCTTAAATGTGCAGTTTAAAAGAAAACAAACAAAAAAGCATGTATTTTAATTTTAAAACATGATGGGCAGGATTTTTAAAGCCAGTGTTATTGCATCAAACTTGTGGTATACTAACGAGAGCTTTAGCACCAAGTGGTTTTCAAAAAGAAATGTGTTCATTAAATCAATCCGTTAATGCTTTGAAACTGAGTTGACAAGGTCACTAATGAACGCATTTCTCATTAAAATGTTTACCGGTAATTGTCGCAGGTTATGTACATCACAATGGTTAAATAAGGGGAACTCGTTAATCAAAATGCTTGTTAACGAGATCAAGAAAAATGAATGGAAGCGTACTAGCATACAGCAAGACGGATCTCTCACCTGCGAGCAGCAGCCAAATGGAAATGAAATGAAATAATGGGAACATCTGTTTTGTGGATAATTTGTAACATTTAAAATTGTGCATTTTGTCATGCAGAATGTACATTTATTTAGAACACTTCATATATAAAATGCTGATTTACTATTATCTGGAGTGTGGGTAAAAATCGGACAGCACAGAAAAAAATAAAATAAATTGATTTATTTTTTGATTGGTTGGGGGTAAGCCATCTATCTATATTGGTTAGCATTTATTTTCTTATGTTGACATCTACTTTTGTATGTATTTTAGTATGTACGACTGTAGGCTATAAATAAATATGTTTGAAGTGTCATTTGTTTTTGTAGTTATTATACATGTATACCATGTATGTAACACTTGTAAATAAAAAACGTGATTTGGTATAATTTAATGATAATAAATGAATCATGATTATAGCAGCAGTTTTTAAGTATTCTGTAAATATTTAGTCTAATAGTTAAAAAGTACAATGTGGGGATGTCAGGTCTTGTTTTCAAAAAATGTTGTCACAGAAAATACATATACAATCCAACAGAATACCGGGTGTGCATGTGTGTATATTTAATAGAGAGAGAGAACACTTGCATGTGTCCAGTCATATGTGATCGCTGGTGTGCAGTAAGCCAGGGTCGCCCTGGCTGACCTAAGCCCTCGCCCCCATGGGGGTGGGGGTGGTGGTGGGGTGCTCGGCCAGTTATGTGCCGTCCCCTGGGAACTCCCGTCCACAGTCGGCATTGGAATAGCCTGGACTTGAACCAGCGATGTCCAGGCTATAGGGAGAATCCTGCACTCCACGCTAAGTTCCTTTACCCAATGCACCACTCGGGAGCCCCCCAGAATACTTATTTCAATAAAGGAAAACAAATCAGACACACCAGCTATATCCAGTTCCCTGGAAATGGACTGCCAGATGTTCTCCTTCATTGCCATGTCTTTATAATTTGTGTCCTTTATTGTACAACGCCGGGTATTTTGATACTGCAAGAATTCTCATTTCTTCCGCCAAGGCGTGCCAGGGAAGCTGTTCCTCATTGGTCAGTTCCCAAGCTGATATGCATCAGTATCGCTTCACTGTCACTTCAGTGTCGCTTCACTGTCGCTTCAGTATCGCCCGTCGCATCTCTCAGGCAGTGTAAATGGCTCATATCAGAAATGCATGTTTTTTGTCATGGTGCAGTATGTCGTATGACACATTTGCTTGTCGCATCGTGTCTGGTGTGCCTTTGGTTCAAAGAGACACCCCTCCTATCCACTGCAGATAATATCGACCTCCGGGTGTCCACTAACAGTTATGTTTTTGGCAGATAAGTAAGGCTGTATTATCTTCATAGTTATCACATATTTACACAACAGATTTCACCCATGAGGTGTAATATATAGTTTGCCATGAAAATTCCCATTTCTGAAATAATTGTGTAAATATACACATTCGTTATCACTAAAAAATAAATACAGCAAATGTTTTTTGCCTTATTGACGCACTAGCTGTCACACTGCATCTAGGAATCTGGCAATCGATTTAGTTTGCTTCAGGTAAAGGATTGAACACTGCAGAGACCAGCACAATTACTTTAAAATGTATTCAGCTAAAAGATAGCAGCGACTTCGAAGGGCAGAAATATTTCTGCTAAAGATCTGTCCAGTACAACAAGGGGACATTTCACCT
>NC_054564.1:8580299-8604257 GCF_017654505.1 Polyodon spathula | reverse complement strand
ATTTTAGGATGCGACGTCCGTGAGTCACAAAAGCACCCGTCTGTTTTTACACATTAAATGGCAAATCGCCAAAAAACGGCCCGCCACCTTTATTGTTCAAACCTCAACATTATGTTAAAACACAGCGAGGCAAAAGTTAGCATGGAGCTACCGAAACCCAGATCCAGAAGTAAATGAGAACTCGAAGCCTATAAGGAAGTCAATCAAGGTCATCAGTTTGGCTACATAAACAAAACCTGCTATCCCTCTTCCTTAATGATAAGATCTGGTACCTTTTTTTTTTTGTTTAAAAATGAACCCTTGTCTAAAATCTTTGCCTCCTGCTCTCGCGCTCACTAGCATTCTTTAGATACTGAAATGGCGATCTTATCAACCATTGCGTGTTGGGACAGGTGAAGATAAACAATTTTTTTTTTTATCCTTTAAAAACACACACACACACACACACACAAGCAGAACAACCCTTATCTACCATCCCCTCGCCTCTTTTCCACATGGAAAACACTCCTCCATAGAGTCCACATTTTCAAAGCGTTTGCATGAATAAGTCGCTGTTGTTTTTGATCGCTGTCGTTTCACGTTGCTGTAACAGAACGGATAAATGAACCAGAGAGACTTTGAGTTGCGGAAGGACAGGATGCTACAAACGATCGCCCAATTCCCAGGAGCTGGTTGATCTCAGAACCTTATCAATGATCCCAGTGTTCAGCATCAACAGCGTGGCTAGGTAGCCCATACCCTCACCACTCTCTGTGTGAAGAAGTGCGCCCTACCCTCTGTGCAAAACAAGCCTCTACTCCAACTGTGTCGTCTAATCTCTATGCTGAAGAAAAACACAAGCTTAAACTCTGAACCCATTCTCAACTCGAACACAGCGCCTCTTAACACCACATCATCTACATGAGACCCGACTCATTCACTGCGTGTGAGCAACCACTGACCGGGCACACTGCTAATAGCAGCTTGAATGACTTTCTCTAGCCTCCGATCCTCCTAATTTTCAGTATTCGGGGCACTGCAATGGCAATGCAGTAGTTGTGTATTATACTGAGGGGCAATGGTAGCACAAGTATAGGGGAGGTGTAATTGGCCATTGGCAGAATGGTACCACAGTATCCTTGCAACCAGTAGCAAAGAAAACCAATGCAATAAATACCATCTGAATGCTGTGATCAGCATTAGACAATTGCACATATTAGTTGTTGATATCAGTGCCAGTAAGTTGAAACAAAGACTACCCAGGATAAATATTTGGAAAATCTCTTATACTGTATCTTGTAGGATGTCTACTAATGTACACTCTGTTGCAGCTGTCTATGCAAAATGCTAAAAATGATCAAAACCAAACACCGCTGCACTACACAACGTATTTTAGCGTGCACGGGGGAAGGCAGCAGCAGGGTTGGAAGGTGACCTAATCACTCACAAAGACGTAAGACGTACAGAGGTATCGGCGCTATGCTTCAGTGCGAGAATGCCTTTGTAAAATCTTAGCGCCGATGTCAAATAGAAGCACCGGGCCAAGAAACTCTCTCTGGGACTGAGCTGCAGTGAAGCTGCAGTTAATGGAAGATAATGATGCGATTACAATCACCGACCGTGGTTAACAGAATTCGCCACAGGTCATTTTCATCTACTCAAGACATGACGCCTTCTCAGATTCACAGCTAACAGCCCTCTCTTGGGCTGTAATCCCGCCGCTGTGTCTCATCCTCAGCCTACTGTGGATCATTTATTCCGCGCTGTCCACACCGGCGGCAATGAGTATTACATCACCTTGAACTGTACCGTAATAAGTAACGTATTGAATTTTTTTTCTGTTTTGACAAAATGCGAGAAAAACCAGACGTTTCCTAGTAGTGAACTGATCTTTAGCTGAAAGGACACGCGTGCTCTGCCCCTCGAAACCTGACACAGAGGCGCATTCTCCTGCTGCTGCTGCTTGCATCAGTGGGAAAAACTTAACTTTATAACTGTACAGTGTCAAAGAGCTTGCACAGACACGCTTATTACACAGACAGTGGCTTCAGTTAGTTTGGACAGCAGGTTCGTATTTGAACTCATTCTTTATTTTGCTCTTATTTGAACTTGATCTTAATTTCTACTGATTTTACTGTATTTTATAACTGCTCGTATCTGTAATGTGATATTTTGCAAGGGGATACTTTGTAGTCGCCCTGAATAAGGACCTCTGCTAATAAATAATAATAATAATAATAATAATAATAATAATAATAATAATAATAATAATAATAATAATAATGCATACATACATACATACATACATACATACAAACACACATACATACATATTGATCACTGCATAACCTTTACAAAATATGTAACCTATATTATCCTACTGCATAATTTCCCTTATAAAAGTTTCTTACAGTAAAAGCACATTAAAACATAATAAAACATAGTGAAAGTATAATAAAGCATTGGGAAGTATTGTAAAGCCCAGAGAGGTCTGGTAAAGCACAGGGAAGCATTGTAAAGCACAAAGAGGTCTGGTAAAGCATAGGGAAGCATTGTAAAGCACAGAGAGGTCTGGTAAAGCACAGGGAAGCATTGTAAAACACAGAGAGGTCTGGTAAAGCATAGGGAAGCATTGTAAAGCACAGAGAGGTCTGGTAAAGCATAGGGAAGCATTGTAAAGCACAGAGAGGTCTGGTAAAGCATAGGGAAGCACTGTAAAGCTCAGAGGGGTCTGGTAAAGCATAGGGAAGCATTGTAAAGCACAGAGAGGTCTGGTAAAGCATAGGGAAGCACTGTAAAGCTCAGAGGGGTCTGGTAAAGCATAGGGAAGCACTGTAAAGCTCAGAGGGGTCTGGTAAAGCATAGGGAAGCACTGTAAAGCTCAGAGAGGTCTGGACAAACCATGATAAACTATGGAGAATGCATGGGAAAGATGCAAAACCACTGTGAACATTGATGGTGCTAAACTTGTATAACACTGATGCAAGTATACAGTGTGAAGTGTTTGTTGAAATGATTAAAAACAGAAGTTATAATATTATAAAAACAATGATGTGTTTATGTGTAATTTCATTTCGGGAATCTCTAAAAGAAACCTCTTGCTTATTTCAGCATTATACCATAGTGCCTGCCATCTCTCTATATATCCTCTATTTACTTACAGCATGGTATACTGTAGATGCAAGCTTTCTTATTGCATTTCCAGTTATAATTTGCCATTATTGAAATACATAAATATGCATACGCACTCCCCCCCCTCTCTCTTTCTCTCTCTCTCGTTCTCACACACGCACACACACACACAAACACACATATCGACTCGCATTAAGAGCAGATTTGCTGTTCTAAATTGTCAAAACACTGTGGTTCAGTATTGAAAGTCTGCTGCTATAGAAGTGCCTAAACTAACACAGACCTCATTTCAATTCACACAAGCACAGGAAAGAAAATGCTTTGCAAAGTAAAACTGGCACTGTATGCCCAGGCATAGCCAGGCTGACCCTTACCAGAGCCTCCCCTAGTAAAAGCACAGCCAAGTGTAATAAAGCACAGTGCAAGCATCTCAAAGCAGAGCTAGGCTCTCTAGTATGGCAAAAGCTATCCAAAGACATGCAAACTACGGAACACTAAATGCAAACCAGATTCACAGTAAAGGCATGGGGAACACAATTAAAGCACCATGCACTTTTACAAAGGAATTCTGTTCACATATAGATGAAGTAGATATATTTCATATAGATTTTGTGGCCTGGAACATAAGGTATAAAATATACCACACAGTGCAATACATGCAAGTACAGACTGTATGTGCTTGCAGTTTAATCAGCACATCTATGATCATTAACAAGACATTTGCTTCGTAATTTCTTGGTGAAAATAAAACTCTTTTCGCCTCCCAATGTTAGACTTTACTATCTGAGTTTATTTGAACAATGCAACTCCAACAGAAGCAGTACAATGCTGCCTGCTCCTTCACCGGGCTTCCACTGTGCTTTATTACACTGTGCTGTGCTTTGACTATGGGGAAGTTTTATGAGGGCTGTATTGAATGCACACCCTGATACTGCAATATGGTTTTGTAGGGAAGCTCACACAGAAGTGTAGAGAACAGTTGTCTGTTTGTTTTTTTTTTTTTTTTTTTTTTAGTTTCTGAAGTTGATAAGAGGAAGCGTTTATGTTTGAAACAATCTTTATCTGGACTTTGGACTTTGACCTAAGCAGTGATCTTAATAAATCCGACCACAGACGTTTTGACTAGAAGACTTTCTCCATGTCTTCCACTCCAAACAGGCGTCGTTGAAACGTGTGCGTTTCTTTGAGTTTTACTAAATGCACCACTGTGTGTGTTTCGTAGTTTTGACACATACGACAAATTTACTCAATGCGTCACAAGCTCGCCTAATACAGTAAACATCCCCCAAAATGTTATTTTATGCTTATTTCAAATGTGTCTAAATTGGCAACGAGGGTCAAACTAGTTCAATAACATAGCAAAATATTTATAATGGGGTCCAGTATATATATATACTGATAAATAGATAGATAAGGTTTCAGCATTTTCTATCAATCGATTAATCATTATTAACATAATGCTATTTACTGCAAATGTTTCATAATGCCAATAATGTTTAATACAGGTACATTTACTTGCAGGTAAGCTGACAGTTTTGAAAACATTTCCTTACATGTAATTGGAAGTCAGCTAAAGTTAGCCACTTAAAATAGAAACTTAGTTATTAATTTCTGTTTGTGTTTTGTGGGTTTGTGTTGTTTTTTTAAACAGTGTCTCTCACAGCAGTTTAAAGTGCAGGCTATGAATGGAATCTGTTCAAGGACAGATAAACTTTATCTGATTCAGCTGCGTGCAATGAAGTAATAGCCGGCCAGAGCCACCTTCTCAATGAAGGCAGATAAACACATTTTTGTGGCGCTCAGCGCTGTTTAAGAAGAGCTCTCTTCAAATTCTTTCTGGTTTTCAAATACAAAAACACTCATGTTTTTTTTTTTTTTTATTTCCCAAATTTCTATCAAGGAGGCCAAATATATATATCCTATTATATCTGTGCTCTTGCACTAGCTGGAGGGAGTTGCATTGGACGTGAATATAGGAGAATTATACTAACAGCAGGAAATTGTATTTGAGCTCATTTGAATTATATTTGACTCTTTTTGGAAAGCGTTGTCATTCAATTTAGTACCGTAGAAAGTTTTGACAAGAAGCCTAATGTGTTTTGCATTATGGAAATGTTCAGGAAAGCAATAAATAAAGTTTAAAAATACATTTCACTGCATTAAAACTTATTTAAAACACAGTTCTTATCTGGCTCCGAAATTGTGCTACCTTCTTAAAAACAATTCTTAAGAAAAGTCTAATATAATTAATGACTTTTTATGTCATTTTTGATGTAAGATATTATTATTTTTTTATTAAGAAATTGGCAACTATAAAATGCCTTATGAATCCATGAGCCCAGATGACATCTCTATATCACACCTATATAACAAATTAAGCGCTTACCTTTCTGTCTCCTTCATAGCGAATTCACGGAAGTGTGCTTTCCCATTGGGACACGGTTCTCTGGGTGAGGGCTCCTCGCTGCGGCTGCTGCTCTGGCTGCTAGCTACGCTCTCCTCCGCCTCTGGCCCCACCGGGATGGGGGCGTGTGTTTGGTAAGGGCCCCCTGGACCCTTGCTACCTCCCCCTCCACCTCCACCGTCCCCAGCAAGGCAGGGGCACCGCATCTGAAGCTCCTTAGAAAAGGCGCGCAGCCACGTCTCCGAAACCCAGGGGCAATGGAGCAGCTTCTTGAAGACCGTTCGGAAATCAGGGCTCCGGCAGTAGATGATCGGGTTCAAGCCGGAGTTGATGTAGCCCAGCCAGTTCAACGTCAGGAAGACGTGCTTTTCGGGGATGCCCTTGATGAAGACCTTGATGATGTTGGCCATGAAGAAGGGCAGCCAGCACAGGGTGAAGATGCCCATGATGATGCCCAGCGTCTTGAGGGCCTTGTGCTCTTTTACGGCTGCCAGCCTGGAGGGCCGACGCTTGGCATGCTTCCCGGGGGCCAGGGTGGGCCCCCAGCCATCCCCCAGGTTGTCGTGGAAACGCACCCGGTTCTTCTCGATCAGGTGCACCTGCTTGGATGCGATGACAAAGACGCGGGTGTAGACGAAGATCATGACCACTAGGGGGATGTAGAAGGAGACTACGGAGGAGGTGATGGCGTAGGGCATGTTGGTGACAAAGTCGCAGCATGTGGGGTCCTGGTAGCATATGCGGGCCTCCTTGTCTGCCTCGTCACGCCAGTAGTGATTCATGATGGGCAGGAAGGAGATGAGCGCTGACACAGCCCAGATCATGCACACAATCACCCGGGCACGTGCTTTGCTCAGCAGGACCTTGTACCTCAGGGGCGCCGTGATGGCGATGTAGCGGTCCACCGCGATCACGCACAGAGTCTCGATGCTGGCCGTCACGCACAGGACGTCCACCGACGTCCACAGCTCACAGGCCGTGGTCCCCAGCAGCCAGTGCTGGGAGACCACCAAGGAGGCCCCCAGAGGCACCACCATTATCCCCATGATGAGGTCGGCACAGGCGAGAGACGTGATGAAAATGTTGGTGATGGTCTGCAGGCGAGGGGTCTTGGCAATGGCAAGGATGACCAGCAGGTTACCGATAATGATCATCAGGACTATAAGGGTCATCACGGTGGTCAGGAGGGACTGGAGCAGCAGCTCAGGGTTGTGGGCAGTCCCGCCAGGGCTGGACGCGTTGGTGATAGCCGTTGGGGTGGCGTTTGGTGTCTGGTTCTCGCCACCCATCATCTTCTTTTTATCTTAATGAAAATTAGACGTATATAAGTCCCGCTGGGGTTAGTTGCATCTTCTTGTATGTTCTTAAAACTCCCAGGGCAATCATCTTTTTATTCTTTTAGTTATCATTATTATTATTTTTTTTTGTATCTGTTTTTTAAAAGCAAGTTTTTTTCTCCATGTTTTTATTTCTGTTTTTTTTTTTTATTTCTTTAATAAACACCTTCCTCCGCACTCTCTACAAAATGGAGGTGTTTTTATTTAAGGATCTTTTTTTTTTATTCTTTTTTTTTTTTTTTCAAATGTGCTCAAAGAATCTTCCAAGTGTTTCTTTTCTTTCTTTCTAATCAAATTTTTCTTTACAAAAAAAAAAAAAAAAAAAACCCAAAACCAAAACAAAACAAAACCACAAAAATATGTTCGTTTACTTAACCCCAGGATTGATCATCTGTCTGACTTGCCACAATTATCATTCCCACTAAAGAATACAAATATAATAACAATATCTGGCGGATGCCTTAAAAAATGATGTATTCATTATTTTTAAATGTCAAGCAGTCCTCTTGCAACTGTCAGATACAATAATAATAAAAAAATCCTTCTACTTTCAATTTCTCTTGCACTTCTCAAATTGTTCTCTTCAGTCCTAAACGCTGGAGAGTCCGTGCGCAAGTAGCAGAGCTGATAAAGAGTTCGGGGACTTGGTCTCCCCCTCCCATCCCTCTGTGACTCCTTTTCCAGCCTCTCTCTCTCTCTCTCTCTCTCTCTCTCTCTCTTCTCTCAATGCTAGCACTCCCAGCTAACAGGGAGGAGTCAATATACGTGGCTCTGCAATGAGATTGTCACATTAAAGTGACAGGGGACGAGGGGAGCTGAAGGGGCTGGCACACAATCCAGTTTGCTATTGGAGCACCATCCGGGACCCTGTTCAGAGTCAGAATCTTGTATTTTTTCCGCTTTCATGACAATGTATGTGCTGGAAAGAAAGAAATTGAAGCTGGTTTCAGCCGCACACCCGAGTTTAGCAGCTCCTAAACTCTGACTCGTTTATTTGCTTTGTTTTTGTAACTCGAACCGTTTATTTTGAAATCCTGCCCTGTTTATTGAAATGGAGGCTGTGTTTGTTTTCATTTATCATTGCGTGAGTTAGTTCTTAAATTCCCCTTGGCTCAACTGTGTAAACATGTAGGGTGCAGAAGGATCGACTCCATTCATACAGACAGTAAAAAAATTAACATTTCAGTTTGAACACAGCCAGTGCTGTGTTTATGCACACAGCTCTAAATTAGTAACCACTTAATTGTAGGGGTAAAGCCACGACTACTGTAATTGGTTAATGTAATCCAGAGTGATTCCCTAGTGCTGTAAAATGCTCTAAAAAATCAAGTTATTGCTTATAAGATTAAAGCTTGGTCCGATCGATCGATTAATGCATGCAGAAAACTATACAGATATTAACATTTGGGACAATGCCATTAAATATCTGAAAATGTTCATTTGGTTCCAGAAGCACTTTTTTGTTCCAGAAAAGAAATGTTATCACGCAAGAAAGAAAGAAAGAAAGAAAGAAAGAAAGAAAAGAAAGAAAGAAAGAAAGAAAAAGAAAGAAAGAAGCCAGTTGTAGTTTCTACAAAGAGAAAAAAGCTGTGTGATCAAAGGCCACTGATGTGAATAGCTGATATACGCTATGTGTGTGTGTGTGTGCGTGTGTGTGTGTGTGTGTGTGTGCGTGTGCGTGTGCGTGTGCGTGTGTGTGTGTGCTTGTCCTCTGCTCCTTGCCTTTGGAAGTCCATCCCAAGTCATGTCAGGAACGCTGGCACAGTAGAATCATTCCAATCACATTTAAAAACACTTCTGCTCGCGTCGGCTTATTTTGGAGCTGGATTTTTTTTTAGTTTTTATTGTCAAGTTTCCTGCAATGCTCTGCATGAACAGCGATATATATATATATATATATATATATATATATATATATATATATATATATATATATATATATATATATACACACACACTATATTTTATAATAAACTTTCAGCACAGTCTCCCACACCTTCCAGGTTGCATTAGGCTAGAATACGATAAACAATGCAATGGTTCTGAATTATACCGAGGGGCAATGATAGCACAAGAGAAGCTACAGTGGGATGAAGCTGCCAATGGTACCACAGTATATTGACTTCGCCCTACCCAAATTAGCGGCAATGCAAACACACTGGCACTACAATGCAATGGTTCTGCGTTACACCAAGGTGCAGCAGTCCTAGCTACAATGGGATTAGGCTGCCACTGGTAGCACGGCACAACCGCGGTGGTCAGATCTCGACACTCCAGGTAGAAGCAGCAGTGTAGGTATTGAAATAATTAAAACCTGGATTCTTTACCAACTGCCCCTCGCCGTGCAAGAAATACAAAGACTCAGCATAACTTTACCAACTGCTGCCTGACGGGAACTTGTTTATGAAAAGGAAAAACTTTATGAAAACATTCAAAGAAATATTTGGCGTGTTTCGGGTGGAATAGTTTTAGGTTTTGTTTTGCCCTGTGCTTGGATCAGGAGGTCAAAAGATGTGCAGAATTCCATTCCCTTGCTGTAATAAATCGCAACCTGTTCTCATCATTATTATTACTTTTGAAAGCTACTCTCAAGGTACTTGCAATTACTGTGTTGAAGAGGATTACAGGGTTAGTATTTAGCTGTAGGAAGCAGGTGATATTTATCAGCCTGGGCTGATCATGCTATGAAAGACCTCTGGGACAACAGACTTGGTTTGTGAACTTTAACTACTTTTGGACTTGGCAACTTGTTTTGTACACATCTTCACATCTTCGTTTTTCAAAGAAGTGTCTTAAACACAGGGATGGAAATAAGACTCCCGTTGCACATCCATTCCAAGCTCAGTAAAGCAAATACGATCAGTTACCGTACAAACACAGAAGCGTTGCTATCGCAGCGTGCAAAGGCACTGCAGCTGAAACGCAAAGCGAAGGGAAGTTATGAATTGAATTGAAAGCTGATTTAGGTGTGAATCAACGGTTTCCTGTTGAATCGACTCCAGAATGAATTGCCAGTGACAGCGTCGCGGCATCAAATTGGAGCAAATCTGGTGAAGTCATTGCATTATAAAAAGGCCAATTGCCGGTTTTTTTTTTTTCCAAATGTTCCATTGTTATTATAGCTCTGTAAAAAAAAAAAAGCAGCTTAACACATCTGGAATTAATGGGGAAATGCTTAGATCAGAGGAGAGGGGGAGAGAGAGAGAGAGAGCGAGGGATTTGGCAACGTCTCATTTCATTAATATGCAGCTGTAGTCACATGAGAATGAACAGTTAATAGCCGTGCCATGCATGTGCGTGTATCCATCATAAAATGTCATGTGAGCTTATATTTCTTATGCATGTCGAGTAAGTTTTTGGGGGACTTGGTAGATTCAATAAAAAAAAAGACATGACCTATTGACGTGATCATCACAACCTGAAAACGAGAGTGCGGCATCCATGCGGTTTAAACGTGCATTATGTAGGCAGTCTGGACAGCTTCTGGAATAATATCAGCAAGGCTGCATACCATGCCTGTAACTCACTTCAGCAAGAGGATAATTGCATCCGTTCTATATCGCCTTGAAAATGGCAGCATCATGGCACCAGATTTGACAAAACCTCACCATTCTACCTGTGGCTGTCCAAAGGTTTTCTGAAAAGACTCATTTTCTACATTGGGTGTCTCAGCCAGAGTCTACAGTAGGGGGTTCCAGATGGATTTTTTTTTTTTTTTGGCACGCAACGGGATCCTTTCGAAATCTTGTTTCCCCTCGATGTGGTCCGGCTCCAAATCGCACTCTGCAGTTTACATGCTGTCAGCGTTCCTTCGTGCTTTCAAACTTGAAGTCCCCGCAGACCCAGCAGCTGTCAGTGTCCCGGGTTCCTGCCTGGAGAATCCTGGCAGCCGCGGTACTGATTAAGCACAATTCATGGGTTCTGTTACAATGCTAATTGAAGAGGCTACCAAACAGCAGCATGCAATCTAAAAATACAACGCTTTGTGAAGCTACTACTATGGCGCAATTCAATTGCAGCAATCATCCTATTCCCCTCAGTGAAACCTTCTGGACTGGGCATATCAGCGTTTTAAACAAATGTTACATTTTACACAAAGAACCAAACAATTTATGGAGCCATATTTTCAAAGCGTTTACTCCAGACTTTAGTGAACTCCTATTTTATTGAGGGTAAAACGTTCCTTTTACGGAACTAGAAACCGATAGAACTAAGCTGTGTAGTTCAAGTGCCCTTAAGCGCTCTCGATGTGTTTTTGTATCTCATTTTGTCAGGAACAGGATTTTTTTGTCCTTTTAAAAGTGAATTGAAGACTGGAGGCAACGCTTTGAAAATATGGCCCATGGTCTGGTAACATTTCCCTAGTAGATCAGGACTAACCCCCGCAACGCAGAAAGTAGAATTGTATTGATGATTATGGGATGTACAGAAATGAACAAGTGCCTGGCTTCAGGGTCCATCACCTGACCCGTCATTTTCAATCAAACAGGAGCTCCCTGTTAGTGAGAGCTGGGAGCTTTCATCTATGATTGCAAAGCAGTGAAACTTCCCCACCACTTCCTCAATCTGCCTGTTTATAAAACTCCAGAATCCTGTAGCTTTGTATCCCACGGGGGACACACGGAGCTGAAACCACAGGGACTGGCTGGAAATCTGATGGTTTGGGATGTTCTGCAGGGAATAGGAGAAACTAACAACAAACCACAAATGCACTGAGGCTAGGTAATGGGGATACAGTTCGGTACAATACAATACAAAAGGATGCTTGATCTAAAGAAGCTAAGCACTAGATGGCGCTGCCTCTCCCTTCTGGAAAGAGTCTTCAGCTGATCTAGCCTATGTTATGTGTGTCTATGGCATGCAGCTGGAATTGAAGAGAAGCTCCTGAACTCAGAGCATTAGAACACAGTCAAAATCAAGAATGAGAAGAAACCCAAAGCATTACTGTCATCGGTTCTCGTGACTGCACCTCTCGTGACAGCCTCTAATCACTTCAACTCGTTTCAAACGCTTTGCACAGGATATCCTCCCATTAGATGCAAGCTAGGCTGATACAGCCAGCGTAAAAACAAACCACTGGGGTCCCATTCTAACACCGCTGCATTATTCTGAACAGACCCCGGCCAGCAGAACTATTAGCAGATAGTAGCCCTTATAGAAGTTTCCCGCTGCACAGGGGAAGCATGGTGAAGCACAGGTAAGCATTGTAAAGCACAGAGAGGATTGGTAAAGCATATTAAAAAAAACATGATTAACTATGCATGGTTTAACGGGAAAACCTTTAGCAGGACAGCAGTGGCAATGCAACAGTACCACAATGGTATGCACACACAACACACAATTTAATCATGCTACCATATCATTAATAACCTTAGAAGAAGCACCGCCTGTGCTGGTCTGAATCCAGTGTGAAGTTGTCATTGCTTGCAATTCTGTGGTCTGCTAATGTTTCTGCTAGCTGGAGCAAACTCTCAAACTCACCATTCATTCCATTGTGGGTTTTTTTCCCCCACCTCTGACAGGAAGGTTTGTTTGATTGGTGCAATATTTCATTGCAGTGTTTTAGGGTGAGATTCTGTCAATACAAGCAGAGTTAAACCTATATGGGGAAAGAGGAGAGTCTCCTTTACAAGCGCTGGGAGAATATTTACTAGAAAGCAGACCCTTTTTGGTGCTCCAGTTTGAGCTGGAGTGCTGGTTTTAGCTTGGAAGCTTCCTGTAATTTGGTTACGCTCCTGCTAACGCCTTCAGCAGGGGGAGGTTATTAACCCTTTCAGTGCTGAATTAACTGCCTCAATGTTTCTTCCCTTTGCAAAGGCCTCTGAAACAGTTTTTCTTGTCTTTGCAACAGAAGGAAGCTTTGACATGCGTCCCACTTTGAGTGCGCTCTTGAGTCTAGCTAGGCGAGGCTCCAGTGTGATTTTTTCCAACAGCATGTGTTAACAAAGTAAGGATTTAAAACTAGGAACAAAGGGCTTTTCCTTTCTAAATAAAATGACATGGTGTTAGGCACCAGCCTTTACAAATACAATATTGAAGACTGTTCAAACCAAACCTCAACATTCAAATTCCTCAGAGTGCGTTGTAATGCTGTGGCATCGCGGTCTATTGAACTGAACGCGGACAACTACAGCATGCTTCAAACACAAACGTCTTACCATTCAAGCTCAGCAGCAAAGAGGCGAGCCCAGGTCTTATGCAGCTGTCAGTGTTGTTAGCATATAGCTATTACAGTGTGTAACCCTTTTACAAGTGGCTCATTCAAAGGTTTATTGCTGAGCTGTGCTGCGAAACCATAAAACAAAAGACTAGACAAGGCCTTGTTAGCTGTGGTACAGATTGTGATCCCTATAAATCACTTCTCTCAGCCGGGTCGAGTTAGCGAGAGCCGACTGCGTGTGAAAACCGTTCCTTTAGCAGGAGCGGCACACAATGCTTGCATTGATAAGAGGGATAAAGGACCCCCAATTAACACTGATGGAGTACTGCTGTTATTTCACGAAAGAGGTTAGACGAATAACATGCGATATATAGATATGCATTACTTCCCTGCTTCTCTGTCTGTGTATTCCTCCACGACTGGTATTCATTCTTTAGTAGGCTCAGGGTCTCAGTTTATTTTGGTTATTTTTAAAACAAGAAGCACTGTCCTTCTCTCGCCTTTACAATTGAGTACTAACCAATCCAACTGGAAGCCAGTTTGCTCTCCTGGGAAAATTGCAGGGAAATTGCCCCCCTCCGTGGTAAGTGTATTTGGCAGTGGAAAAATCGGCACGTATAATTCAGATTGATTTCTTTGCCATTGGGACATTGCACAGGAGCCAAAATCCGAAGCCAGGCTGGTTTCTCCTCTCTGTGTGAGATCACAGCAGGACCTCTCGCTATTTACAGTGAGATAAGAGAACTTGTGAAGCACCCCACTCACACAGCATCTCAATTATAGATCCCTAGTCCTGAGGAGATAATGACTTCTTGTAGGGTAAGCGTAACCAGATGCTTTGAAAGAAAAACAGGATGGAAAAATAAGGGTATTTAAAAGAACATAGATTAGACTGGAGCCACACTGCCTCCCTCCCACCCTCCCAGTCCCTCAGCTCTAACCACTAGAGCCACACTGCCTCCCTCCCTCCCTCCCAGTCCCTCAGCTCTAACCACTAGAGCCACACTGCTTCCCTCCCTCTCAGTCCCTCAGCTCTAACCACTAGAGCCACACTGCCTCCCTCCCTCCCAGTCCCTCAGCTCTAACCACTAGAGCCACACTGCCTCCCTCCCTCCCAGTCCCTCCTCAGCTCTAACCACTAGAGCCACACTGCCTCCCTCCCCAGTCCCTCCCTCAGCTCTAACCACTAGAGCCACACTGCCTCCCTCCCTCCCAGTCCCTCAGCTCTAACCACTAGAGCCACACTGCTTCCCTCCCTCCCAGTCTCTCAGCTCTAACCACTAGAGCCACACTGCTTCCCTCCCTCCCAGACTCAGCTCTAACCACTAGAGCCACACTGCTTCCCTCCCTCCCAGTCCCTCAGCTCTAACCACTAGAGCCACACTGCTCCCTCCCTCCCAGTCCCTCAGCTCTAACCACTAGAGCCACACTGCCTCCCTCCCTCCCAGTCCCTCCACTCTCAGTGCTAGAGCCACACTGCTTCCCTCCCACCCTCTCAGCTCTTGGTCAAGCGATTTCTCATGCTTAGGCAGGGTTGATTTTTCTGTTAATTCGCTGTATTAGCGAGAATCACAATAAGAGAGAGAAAACTGAGGGCTTGTTGCATTTGCATGAGCGCCAGGTGAGAGAGAGAGAGAGAGAAAGAGAGAGAGAGAGAGTGCAAGATAGTGAGAGAGTGAGCGAGACAGTGAGAGAAAGAGAAAGTCAGACAGACAGACGGAGAGATAGCCACGCGCAGCAGGATAACCTCGGTGTCACCTTCCAATTAATTCAATCATCTTTACTGATAACGTGTCTCTTTACTGGAAACGGAATCAGTAACTGCGTGCTTGTGCGTCAACAGAGCTCAGCAGCTTGGTGTCTATTGGTTTGTCGGAGGTATTGTTCTGATAGCAGTGTCTGTCTAAAAGTCACTCTGCACGGGGCGACAGGCAGGTCACCAGCATGCCCCGGGGCCCCTGTTTTGGAGTTTTCAGTAAGCTTTGGAGTTTTCATTATATGTCTCAAGTGTGCAGTTTTGAAAGAAACATGTTACATCACACATGAATAAAACATGGATTCTGGTACTACTTTAGGGTACAGGAAGTTCTCAGTTTCTATGCCTTATTCTCTGGTTCTCTGTTTACACTCCCTGGGAAAAAGCATGTTACTGGCTGAAAGCGTGTCAGTCAACTGGGGAAGCAGCTGATTGGTTATCGACAGGAAAGAAGCCACTCAGGGGGGTGGGGACAATTTCACGCAGCAGGTGATATGACCCGGGAAGTACAATGGCTTCCAAACAGAGTTTTCTTTAACCTAGTGTAGGGCCAGGGATCATGTTTTGAAAACAAAATACATATGTGCTTCTTTCAAAACTGCACATTTGAGACCTAAAACGAATGAATGTGCGTGGAACTAGGCAATCGCAATTTTCTGTAATTATGATAGCAAAGACTGGTACGACATTGACAGTCAGTCACCATTGCAGAAAGCTGTTCTTCAAATGGATGTTTGACCTGCCTCTGCATTTCAAGACCAGACGGTTATCTGTTCAGGGGGTTCGAGGGTATGTACAGAGCAAGTAGGGGAGTGGGAGGGGTAGTCTATAGTGCGTCATCCATGGAGACATTGTAGCTTACAGCAAAACAAACCAAATAGATCTGCTACCAGACTAGACCAAAACAGCATGTCACACTGCCCTCTCGTCATTAATTACCTACTGTGCTCTAAGACATGTCCTCACTCCACTCACCCACACAAGGTCTCCCAGAAAGCCAGCAGGAAGCACGCCGTTTTCCAAAGGCTGCGTCATGTCTTTACTGTCAATTGCCAGCGCGCTCTGCATTAAAAAGTATAAGAAACTAAGATAAATATTCCTGCTTGTCAGCTCGAGCCTTCAGGGTCACGCTCTCTGTGTGAGTCACGCCAGACCATGTTTCAAATCAGCAACGTTTACCATGTATTAGTTCCAAAGACTCACATTGCATTCTGCATCGAGCGTCATTGTTCAGATGCAATACCTGCTAGTATTAACAGAGATAGGCAATTGATCGAGTTACCTGAACCCCTGGAGAGCCAGTCTCAGACTGATGATCCTGGAAGTACTGGGCGCTTCTCTGTCTGTGTCGCCTCTATGCCTGGTATTTATACTGTAGTAGGTTCAGATACTAAGTGACTACAGTGTATTTAGGTTATCATACCAATTATAATAGAAATCAGTTATTCAGCTGTTGCTCCATTCAATTCATGGTGTAACCAATCGCTAACTACTCTCTTTTACACAGATCACTGTGGTTAATTGCTTACCATACTTCCTTCTTTTCCATTACATTTCTGCACACGCGTGATCATTTTAACCTAAGTTACCTGAGCAGCTCTGCTTGTGCCAGTCACCTTAAGAAGTGAAATAAATCCATTCATTAACGCGTTGATTTCAAAACATGAAACTGCGTCCTTCCCCCACCTTTACTGCCTTCCCGTGGCTGTGAGCTGTCGATGACGATGTTATTACGAGTGTCAGCACCCCACCGACACTTTAGATGATCTCGTTTTCTTTCGCCCTCTTGTGTATTTCCATTTCCTCCTTTGTTTTCTCCTTAGTTACTTTTCCTTATATAGCTCTAAGAGTCCCAATTATAAAACACCCAACAGTGATCAATCTAACAATGCTTGAAGAAACCATTTCATTGAAATTTTATAAATTCTACAGAAGCGTTTTACTGCTGTAGAAGTCTTTTTTTTTTAATAGCAATGGATAAATCTACAGCTATGCTAAATGTTTTGCAGCACCCTCGGGAGTGACCTAACTTTGCTTCATAAAGTCGAATGAAACCTGCTGAATAGTGTTACGTTTACATATTGAATTACACACCGTTTTCTAGTTTTTTAATGAAAAACTGAAAAAAAAAGGATATGACTTTAATTATTTCTCAATCCTAAAATTCTAGGTGATGCAAAGTTTTTTGCAAAGCCGGGGCTGTAGAGCGGGGCTGTAGAGCAAAATTAATAGCTATTTACTCCAAATGGTCATTAGTGCATTTTGGAAAAGGAAAAAACATCAATTATGTATAAGTATGAGCACAAACAGTTCTTTATTAGCAGACAGAACTAGCCGAACTGTTTCTCCAGTTGACGGCTGACCTTAAAAGTTTGATAGAATGTTTGGAAGTGAGCATTTCCCTTGCTAATTCCAGTCCGACTGCATCGAATTTATTTAGCCTGGAACAAAGAAGAAATAGGGGAAGGGGGGGATAGACTGAAGTCTTTAAAATCTTAAAACGTAGCTGACATTGTTAACCAGAGCCAATAATTTAAGAGCAGCACAGAAACCAGGACCAGAGGACACAGCTGGAAATGGAGGTAGACAGGCCAGAGGAGCGGGGTGCTTCACACAGAGAGTGGGGAAGGCATGGGACTGGCTGTAGGTAGAGTCATGTTGTTGAGGCACAATCACTGGGATCCTTTGAGTCCTTTAACTTGACAAAGTTCTTAGATAAATCAACTGCTAGGAACTGCCCTACCCTCGTTCTTAACGTTGGCATGCTCTTATGAGTAAAAATCAGCCTTTTCACATGGAAACATTGTCTGTGCCTGAAAGCCGCTTCTTCGGTCATTGACAATGAGATCGCGAGCGTTCAGGGTGGTTCCAAAAAAAGAAGCCCTGAAATAAATATGTTGACGGAAAAGCACAACAACAAATGCCGTTCAACAAATAAACCTCCTTGTTTTTTTTCCGTAAACAGAGAGTCCATTGAGCACAGCAGCTTGAGATCCAGCATGCAGTGATGCAATCTTTCCACTCTCTTCAGGTTTTGGAGCTCTGTTTAGAACACAGTGTTTTCATTTAGAATAGCGCTCATTATTATTAAGGTGCTGGGTTTTGACAGCGCTGGACAGCTGAGAGTGGAGTGTTTAGACTAGCAGAGGCACTGGAACATTTTTTAAAGTGGGGGTGCTGAAAGCCATTGAACAAAACTGTAATCCCTGTATGATGGAAGCCATGCAAAACCAGGGGGTGCTTCCTCACCACCAGCACCCCTAGTTTCCAGCGCCCTTGTAGACTAGCACTCATTATTATTAAGGTGCTGGTAATGCCAGTGCTGCAGAGCTGAGAGTGGAGGGTTTATTACAGAGTGTCCATTTTTACTGGTAATGATTTAATTCTAACCCAGTGATCACAGTATGCAACTACCATGTTAAATTGCAAAGTTTGTAGAAAGTTTCCAGGATCTTTTGCGGTTACTCACAGATCAATCAGCAGCTTGAAAACTGATAACAAGGGTCAGTGTCTTTTAATAGAAGCCCCACGAAACCAGCAGGTATCAACAACCCTCGTCTGCGATTGGCTGGAGGCTGACTCGTCTGAGTGTGCCCTCTCCACCCACTCTCTTATCACGCACTGCATCCCAACACCATTCCTTCATACCATACCAAGACTTTATCAGGCACTCACAATCTCTGAGACCAGAACATCAAGGGAGAGCTAGTGTGGGTATAGTTAACGAGGGTAGAAGCTACACTAAAGTGCAGATCTCACAGTCAGAGTGCCAATGAAAAAGCATTTGAAACGTTTAAACCGCAGAACGTTCTATATAAACTGTTTAAGTGCATTAATATAGTGCTTCGTCTTTTTTTTTTAGTGACTTACAATATATTTGTAAGTGTTCGGTGGGTACAAAAGTCTCGTTTTGGTTGAGGACGTTGATGATTGGCAGAGCTAGTGGCAATGTAAAGCAAGGGATCTTGAGAGGGGACAGAGCGGTCTCTGTTTTTTGCCAGTAAAGCACTTCTGTTTTCCAGCCTTTGTTCTCACTTACTAATGAGTCATTTGGCAGATGCTTTTATCCAAGGAAGGTGAATTATGATAATCCTACTGGGATCCAGTTCTAACCCCCAGTATATATTACCCTGCAGAAACATGGGCTCACTTAGGAACTGCAGGCGTTTTCACTGCTATTGTTTTGTGCTTAAAAGGTTTTGTTTAAGACCTCCCTGTTTGAGTGCTCTAGTAGAGATGTTTACACTCTGTTCATCTGGTTGTTCGAACACGCGTGAGAGATTTCTTTTTTGCATAGACCCTCCTGCCAACGCTTCTCCTTCATAACACATTAACAAGTAGATATGTCTTATTTATTCTGTCCTCTGATCGCTGTCTGCTGCTGATTAAGTCTGAACCGCAGATGGAAGCACGCGGTCTGTCTGCTACTGACAGGGCACCATGGCCTTGCAATGGATCCCCAGCAGTGTGTGTTCATACCGCTGAGTTACTGAACGTGGTACCATGCTATCAATGGAGTCTCATCCATTGCAGATGCCCCTGTGCTACCATTGCCCCACAGTGCAGAACCACTGCCCTTGCAGTGCCACTGCCTGTCTGTCTGCATTGCTATTGGAGATCATTTGGGAAGGGCGTAGTTAGCACACTGTGGCACCATTCCACCAATGGCAGCCTCATCCCACTGCAGCTGCCCTTGTGCTACCACTTCAGTACAGAACCGTTGCATTGCCTTCATTGTTATTAAAGATCATTAGTTAATACACATCCTGATCTTGCTGTAGATGCCCTTGCGCTACATCAGTATACAACTGGACCCCTTCCTGAAATATTTAAACCATTTTAAACCAGCTTATAACACAATACAGCACAACCACACCCTTAAGACCACCAGTATTGAAAGAACACCAGTCTACAACGACCCCGTTTAGCAGATCCCCTGAGCGGTTCTTAGAAACAGGTTTGACTGCGGTCCTCTCTGCTCCAAAGCAAACAACAGTTCAGCAGCTCTGGGGCTCGGGGGACCAAAGGCAAGCGTGCTGCACCTTGAGCACGCCGGTGGTCTGCTCTTCTAGCCAGCTGATTGCGCGCCTCTTTCATCGTTTGTTTGCAAACTCCCGAGAATGCCCATTTATAGCCCGTATTTACTTTCTAGTTTCCCTCACCCTCTCCCTATCGCAGGACAATCAAGCCAACTCTGGGGCCCAGGCCAATTAGTGCAGCAGTTTGATAAGAAGCTGCAAACGAGTGCCTCCATTTTATTGCTCAGACCTGCGCCTTTGATCTCATGCAAAAAACAATGTCCCCTCTAAAAATAGGTGCAGAAGCATACCGAGTATAACACACATGGACTTGTCTATGCATGCAAGATCTCTACCAGCAAGCAAGATCTCTACCTGCCCCATTCACACAGATACATACTGCAAGTGTACAGCAAGCTAACGGCTCGAGGTTTGTACACTGTATATAATTGTGTGGTATTGCAACTGTGCAGCTGGGGCCAAAAGTTTTGCATAAGCTAGAATTTTAGGATTGAGACATCATTTATAAAACTACATGAACATAATTGAGATCTTTTATTTAAACAATCAAAGAAAATACAAAATGATATCTCAAAAGTCTACCGGAAGCCATAATAGCAGTACAGTACTTCAAAAAGTGTCTTTTTTTTTGTTGAGTATATGGAAAGCTACACAGTGGTTTGCAATATGTTAAAGTAGGTACTTTGCACATAAAAAGCATGCATGCTTTGAGTGATTAAAGCAAAGTAGTACAGTATTCACAACAGTGTGGAGTGGTTTGAAGCTTTTAAGATAATTATATACAAAGCTACTTATCTGCTGTCTGTTTACAAGTTAAGTAGGTTATAATCAACTGTTTTCCATATGTACAATGCACATGTCCATACGACGGTGCCTATAGTGTTCTGTACATTATAGAGTATATCGTAATACCTGTACAATCAGGGGGCGTCTATAGCGCTTGTCCGCTCAGGTGACACACAAGAAGCTATTCAGCGCAGATCCGCTGATAAGGGCTCTTTCGGGGGCTGAGGGGTTGATGGAGGAAGTTCGGAGATTACAAGAGGCTTGATAACATCTCCGCAGCCTCCTTCCACCGCGCTGGCAAATGCTTTGCATTTCTGTCAGGGGTGCGTAGGGGCAGGAGGCACGCTCCAGCATGCTGTGGGGAGAGGACTTTAGAAAGAAAACAAGAAGAAGAAGAACGAGTTGTCCTGTAAATAGACAAACACTGCGCCAGGAGAGAGAGAGAGAGAGAGAGAGAGAGAGAGAGAGAGAGAGAGAGAGAGAGAGAGAGAGAGGAGAGAGAGAGAGAGAGAGAGAGAGAGAGAGCTAAGCCTGCACCAAATGGTAACACTAGCATGGTTTGACTTCCGCTTTATAATGAGAATACAAGAGCCAGTGGAGTGGCATTGTGGGGCTAATGGAAGCCACAACCTTACAGCTTTATAACTGGTTCTGCAGGATTAGAGGGATGCTTACTATTTAGGGATGAGGGAGAGCTGTACTATACAGCCTCAAGGGAAGGAGCACATGTTATTAGGGCTACCAAGAGTGAACGCTCGCTCTACTACTAAAAAGCACAGCATCAGGAGAGTTCAGCAATCAGAAGCACCAGCTTTTTGAGATGCTATCAGCAGAAACTCCCTGGAGACCTGTTGATAAATAAAAACAAGAACATTACAAGACAGCTTATATATATATATATATATATATATATATATATATATATATATATATATATATATATATATATATATATATATATATATATATATATATATATATATATATATATATATATATATCTGTCAACCTCTCTATCTACAGATGTGTATATAGATGCATGTCAAAACATTGTCTGTGATAGAGATCATCCAGTAATATAAAATAAAATAATACTGCATGATTGTCTGATATTCTACCCCTCCACCCTCACTCCCAGGCTCCTGCATGGTCCCTGATATAATATAATGTATAATCTAATTCTTGCTGGTAATATAATATTAATTAGGTCTTCTATCCACTCCTCAACTCTTTCCCCGCTAAATTGATACAAATGCTATCATGCTAATGTTTGCTGCTCAAACGTCACTGAGTACAATTGGTCCGCAGATTTAATTATGTTCTGCTCCATAGCGATGCAGGTCCTGCAGGTCTCAGACATTCCACTCTATATGTCTAGTGTGCCTTTTCCCAATTCTCCCCCTCTCTACCCTCTCTCTTTGCTCCTCTATTCTTCTATCTGCTCGAAAACGGACAGCAGGCCATGATCCTTGCTGTCCGGCACAGGCCCTCGGAGTGACAGCCCTCCTGGAGCTGAGCCAATCGGACAGCTCCCTGCGGAGTGTTTGTTGCTAAAATTACATCCAGGCTGCTGTCAGGCTTCAGCATCAGCACAGCTGCACGCCAACGCACAAACACACACTCGCAAACACAACACACACGCTCACAACACAGCCACAGCTTTCTCGTTATACCTTGATCCTGCCACCACACTAGTCAGAGGGAAGTACTTGGTTCCCCAGTTCTCAACCATTTCTTTCCTGTGTTACAGGAAATAGGGTGCCACCTCCCTACACAGCATGGTTTCCTGGGGTTCCAGAGTAATCCTCAGGCATGGAAATATAATTAAAGCCTTGCAAAATACTTTTCATTATAGTAGCTGGAAAGATGCCTTAAAAAGATGAAAAAATGATTTCCAGCACAAGATAAAAGGGGCACGGGGATAATGTAGTGCAGTAATTCCGCTAATAAGATGTTAGAATATTGATGTTAATAAGCTTTGGTTAGCATGCATTTAAAGAAAGGTCAGTGGCTAACGTTATAAGAGGCACGAAAATGAGCACTCCTTTCCACTGCAATGTTTCCTATACACTTTGCATCTATCGGAATGCAGTTTCACTACGCCACCTATGGACTGAAATTGACAGTGCCGCTCTGGGCTGAGCGCTAAATCTCAAATGCCATTCTAGCATTTTACAGCACGACCAGAATGTCTATAATCACCAATTACAAAGAGAAATGTTGACTGCAGTATTCTTGGCATCGCTGTGGCGTTTCTGTTGCAGGTTTTATTTTTATAGTTTAGTATCTCGTTTGTTTTTGTAGAGTCTCGCTTCAGTGTGTTCAAGTTGACTGGCGAGGTTTTGTCGTCTTTTAAAAATCGTCTTCCAAACTCGCAGGCAGGATCTCCGCCCGCACTCCACTGTTATCTAAAAGCTGCATCATATTTCCATCTCAGGGCAGCACTGCCCACAAGCCAGTGCTTTCCCTTATCGCTTAAAATGTACCTTAAGCACATTGCAACTATGCAGAATAACACTGCAATTATGGGTAAGTGCACAGGTATTTACTAAGTAACTACCATGTAAATACACAGCAATTATAGACACTTCATGGAAACTCTATCCTCCTTTGTGCTGTTTAGCTTCCCAATAGCACAATGGACCTGACACCGTAGCTAACTTTATAGCTGGACAGTCTGCAACTGGTTTCTGCAGAGCCTGAATTTCCACCCTCATTCCAATAAAAAATGCAAAGATCATGCCAGGGTCTAGCAGGACATGCAAGACTGTAAATGCTGAAAGCAATGGATGATACAAGCCAAGGGAAAGGGAAAGATGCATGTCTTGTTCTAAAAGGACTATATTCAGATGATGCAGGGGGTGCATAGCTCACACAGGGAATTTGCAAGATTTCAACTTTGAAAAATGACTGCAAGAATTCTGCAAGCTGGTGAAAGGCGCACATGAAGTCCTTCTTTATCCTTGCTTTGCACTGGCTCACCTGGTAAAAGCACGGCCGAGTGGTGTGCAGGGTGAGTAAAGGCAAGGCCGAGTGGTGTGCAGAGGGAGTCATGCAGTCAGGGGAGCGCAGGGGAGCCTCCTGGCTGGGCGAAGTCGCCGGTCTTCGCTGGGGATTCCGAAGGGTCTCATTGGCTCTTCCGCTCCCGTGGGTTAGGGAGGCAAAACCGTCAGGGACCGTTTCTGCTCATCAGTGGATTCCAGTGAGCTCAGGCAGACACCCGCTGGACTGGTCTTTGTCCTCCAGTGGACACCCGCTCTCGAGTTCCTGGGTGTAGAAGAAGAAGCTGGCTTGGTGGTGGGATTGGAGGATCCCCACTGAACCTTCAGTCCTCCTGAGCTGTGTGGGGAATTTCTGCGGTGAGG
>NC_054564.1:8497837-8579799 GCF_017654505.1 Polyodon spathula | reverse complement strand
ACAGGGTGGTTTTCAGGCTCAGCTGGGTTCCTGAGCCGACCTCCAGCAGTTTCCAAGCAAACTTTTACAAAGACGTCAATTTATTGCAGGCTGCAAACAAATATATAAAGGAAGACGACAGAATATTGTCTGCTCATGAATTTGTTTTAGCTGGACAAGGCCAGACACCGTACAGACAGATACATACAGACAGAAAGATGTAGTTGGACAGACAAATGGATGGACAGGTGGGAAGACAGGCAGGTTGATAGATGTATTAATGAAGGCCAGCACTGCAAGATAGCCCCTCCTTCCCTCATCCCTGCTATTGTGTTTATTGCTGACTTTGATTTTCTTCTTGTTGCTCCAGCAGCTGCTGTGTTTTAACAACTGCATTAATCCAACCTAGAGGACACTCAGTCAATGTGAAGCTATTGTTTGTTGCCCTGGTGCTTGAGGGGATGATCTACTTTATTCATCCTGGCTAATTGTCTTCAAATCACCTGTAAAACCGTGCAGAGTTGCTGTTGCTTTTATCCAGGTCAGTAAGGAGACACAGAAGGGATGGTTTGGTCAAATATTAATGGCTTACCACTGCAGTCTATACTGGTATGACCAAAACATGTAATACATTGTATTCGTCACATGTGCCCTATCCCACATGAGCACAGATAAATAGAGATTGTAGAGCCTCTATTCACCTGCAAGCACATCAGCTCACATTGTGATCTCAGCAGATCTTAGAAGGTGAATATGGTTGGGTTCAATAATAATTTGGACAGCTCAGTCCAGAACATATCCCAATATCCCAGCATGGTGTGTGCATACTTGCTGGTGGCACTGTGCTGCTGGGAAAGCTGTGGAACTCTGCAATATATTTTTCCTTCAATGTAAATATTGGTTTGCAAATGCTAATTTATTTGAAATATGAGATTTTTTTTAGTTTAGCATGCATTGATTGTGTTCTTAATCATTTATATTTTTATTGGTAATTGCAAACTTAACAGTTTCAGCGGGGAAGATATTATTGATGTGCACCCCTAATACACTGGCCTCAATGAAACCTTGCTCAGTATTCTTGTTACTAGATTGCAATGGTAAGCATAGATACATAGGCAATATGGACTCAATAAATATGTAAAAAATTAAGCATGAGGGGATAGCCTTACAGATTTATCATCTCAAACTTGAATAAGGAGATATGTGTAAATGCAGGGTTGCCTAGAGACTGTCCTCTCAGAATATTTGGGTATTTTAATTACTAGGTCCAGGGGAAGTTGTCAGAT
Organism: Polyodon spathula; assembly: GCF_017654505.1. Lineage (NCBI taxonomy): Eukaryota > Metazoa > Chordata > Actinopteri > Acipenseriformes > Polyodontidae > Polyodon > Polyodon spathula. Next base: position 8,578,534 of record NC_054564.1, on the reverse strand, counting down.
GTGTTGGATTTTATCCTGAGTTAATGAAAAAGGCACAGCGTGCACAGCCCTGCATTTCAGCATTAGAAAGGTTGATGGCGGTTAGCACTGGAATGCAGCTTTCGTATTCTTCCAATATTGCTCTGTGATTAATATTTGGGTAATGAATAGAGTGCCTGCGAAGGTATTAAGACCTTTTGTCTGGGTGCATGGGGCTGTGATGAAATTAGTGTTGATATGACGGCAAAGATGATTAAAGAGGTCTGTCTTGGGGACTCGTCTGCTCAGCTTCACCCCGCTCTTAAAGGGCCATCTCTGGAATAATGTTAAAAAGCTAGCAAGACTGACTCACTGGTGCATCCTTGACAACTAAAGTTATTTAAACTTCTAAATAGGGGGTAGCTTGTCATCAATATAATGAATAAACAAAAAAAATAAACAGTGTCTTAACAGAGAGTCTCCTCTAATGCTTCACTTAGTGTAAAACACACATGATGTATTTTTCATTCAGAGAGAACCGATTAAAAAATGTAGTGGCCCAGCGCTGATGCATTCCCGTAAAGAGGAGTCACAAATCTTCAATACAGTCCAGTATTTGTGTTGCTCATCATTAATAAACTGTATTTAAGTTGTAGGTTTTTTTTAAAGCAATTTGTACTTAAATGGGTGCCTGTGTTTTAAATTAGGTTTCCAGAGTACTGTACTATATTAAAAAATCTACAAGGAAAAGGATAAAAAAAGCATCTAGGAGCACGTCCTTCTCATTTAGTCAAGTAAGCATTGCCCTGAGCACGACAGAACTTCTGCAGGGGGGAATATTTGAGGATTTTATCGGTCTATCTTTTTACATACTGCTTGTTTCACACAAGTTCAAGGAAAGTACTGTATGAGTTTATTAAAGTAGGACACTCCCACTGTGGAGTGTTGTGGTGTTTGACCTGACAGCCCATTAGCAGCCCTGTCCTCACCCGTTGGGACAGAGAGGATCCTCTCTGACATTCTCACTTTACTGCCTCCAATTCAAGCAGAGTTTATCTCCCTGGTCAGGCTTATGAGGCTGAGTATACGATAAACCCTCAAACACATTATGGGATTGAGGATGTTGCTGTTTTGGTCTGCAGTGGCAGATCCTGCTTTTGTCATGTTTTTATTTTTGTGCAGAAGAAACATTGCACTGAACCATGAAACTGTTTACAGCTGCCTTCCGGTCGCATGTTTAACACACCAGCTTGATTGCAGGCCTCCAAGCCATTGAGCTATTATTGCCTTTCATCACCTGTCTGTGCAATAACTGGAAAGGACAAATGGAATACTGTTAAAAACTAGAACTTATGAACACCCAGATTACTGCAAGGTGCAACATGGCAAACTGAAACAATCTAAAAGGGTATAGATTGAGGGAGAGCCCGCAACTCTCCCTCAATCTGTACCCCTCTATACTGTAATACAGCCCCCCAACTCTCCCTCAATCTGTACCCCTCTATACTGTAACACAGCCCCCAACTCTCCCTCAATCTGTACCTCTCTATACTGTAACACAACCCCCAACTCTCCCTCAATCTGTACCCCTCTATACTGTAACACAGCCCCCAACTCTCCCTCAATCTGTACCCCTCTATACTGTAACAGAGCCCCCAACTCTCCCTCAGTCTGTACCCCTCTATACTGTAACACAGCCCCCAACTCTCCCTCAATCTGTACCCCTCTATACTGTAACACAGCCCCCAACTCTCCCTCAGTCTGTACCCCTCTATACTGTAACACAGCCCCCAACTCTCCCTCAATCTGTACCCCTCTATACTGTAACACAGCCCCCAACTCTCCCTCAATCTGTACCCCTCTATACTGTAACACAGCCCCCAACTCTCCCTCAATCTGTACCCCTCTATACTGTAACAGAACCCCCAACTCTCCCTCAATCTGTACCCCTCTATACTGTAACACAGCCCCCAACTCTCCCTCAGTCTGTACCCCTCTGTACTGCAACACAGCCCCCAACTCTCCCTCAATCTGTACCCCTCTATACTGTAACACAGCCCCAAACTCTCCCTCAGTCTGTACCCCTCTGTACTGTAACTACTTACAAAATAGTTTCCATTGTATCAGACATCTTATACACAAGTTTGAATGTACCTTTCTGAAGAATGCTCTTTAAATAGAAGCACAGGAGAGTTTTCAGGTCAAATTTAAAAGGAGTCACGTTAGGGGGCTTCATTAGAGAAAATGGTTTAACAGGAGTATCCTGCTGATGTGTCTCTTCCAAGAACAAGACTTCCTGCCTCCAGGCACATGGTGGGCTCCTGATGACTCGCTAAACCACTGCTTTGAAATGCCATAAAGCCCATAGAATTACAAAATAGTAGGAATGCACTTTGACATTGCACATTCAGTGTTGCAACCCACTGGTCCTATACCAAATGAACAGCAAATTCAGTTACAGCAGCTAATTTCCATTTGTTTAAATGATCTTTACTGTATGCATCCAGCCTATCCCTATTGCTTCACTGAATAATATTCCGACCCCATCTTTATCAAACAGGAATGTACTTCACCCTGCACCCCAGTAGTTATTTAAACAAAGGGGACAGGAGGGCCCAGAGCTGTGCATTAAATATCTGCTTGCCGCTAAATCAAGTATGACAGTTACAAATGAAAGTACTGCCAAAGTGGCTAAGCAATATGCATACTGCATGCTGCAGTTGTGGCATATGTACAAAGTATAGTGATTAACAAAGTGATTTGCAAGTAGTAATATAATTTCCTTGAAATTACACACTTATTCCATCAGTAGGTAAGAGCATGAATCATTGGTAGTTACCATTTATTTAAATGGAAATACATGGCTATATATGACTTGTGATCTGAAGTGTTACTGCAAACCTATATCGAGAGGAGGTCTTTCAGACCTGTTTGTCAGGATATTTTTATATTTAGACAAATGTTTCAGCAAGAAGTGTCTTTGTCGGTTTGCTTTGTGTTTAGATGAAAAAGTCGCTTTCTGATGAAACTTGCTTTATAGTTTTGCCTAACATCTCAAAATTAAGTTAAAAGTTAAATACAATAAGCCTAGTTTACTCCCAAGCTATTTAAAGAATCTTTTAAAACAAATGTTTGATTAATTAGGGTGCAGGCCATTTCCATGCAGTTCGACGCGTATCCTAGGAGTAGTTGTCATGTACTGTGCAAGCAGAACAGGCTGGGAGTGACCCAGTTCTTACTGTGGTACTACATGGCTACGAATGCCCTGTGTTCTAAAGATCTACTGAAGCCAGCAGTATAGAAGAGTTTCACAAATATTAAATTTTAGTACCCTGCTCGTCGATAATAATGTTTTTGTTTTGTTTTTTTTTGTTTTGTTTTTTTTAATTCTGTGCCATACACAAGTAAATGCTGTATATTAAATGTCATATTTAAAATGTGTAGGTAATGCATTTCTCATATGAATTTTATATATCTTGATATATTTACTTTATTTTAAAAGCATCAACGATATATTTTACATATATACACACACGTATATATTTTAAATCCCTGAAACAATTCAGAAAGTTCTTGTGCACTTGTTTTACATCATTTGTATTGGTAAAGCACTCTAGGCCACAGACGTGACACATTTTAAACCGAATCACCAACATCCACATGTATAACAGTAAAACCTCACTTTAAGCCCACATTTTTACAGTCCTGATGTCCTCCCATTGACGACAATGTCAAGTCAAATTCAATTTTAAGGACACCCCTGTATTCTGAATTTTGTCAAGTCTCTCCAAAAAGGACCTAAAAGAAGAGGTAAAGTATCTGTTTGAGACTAAAAGGAAACCTGATTAATCCAGTACAGTTCATCTACAGTAATATGATGACTGGTGGTTAAAGCTGGGGGGCTTGGAGGGCAGCAATGTGGGCTGGTGGTTAAAACAGGAGCTGGGAGAAGTATGGTAAAGAGTTTAGAAGCAGTGTAACCTTGTGGTTGTACTTTTATAATGTCAAGGATTTCGAAATTAAGACATGTAATCAAACAAACAATCAAAAGAAAACTAAAGTCAAAATACTTGGTCAGCTGTGAAGCCTCCATAGGGCTAAGCAACTGTAAGAGAGCACATATGAATCAGCCATAACTATAAAAGCATAAGAACTGCAAAACAGTGTTACAAGTTTATTTGAGCTCTTCTAGTGAAAATCTGCAAAGGCCATTTATGGGTAACTGGTGACTGGTGTGTGTCAGGTGCAGAAAGCTGCAGGATTACTGTGTTTCATAAAGGGCTTTGACACAGAGGCTCCATACTGATCCCTCTCCACATTACTCCTCTACTCCCCCTGCACCTCCCAGGGCACCCTCACCAGGATGGCCATTGATCCTGGCCTTACCAGATAACCTGATTAGTGTAGCCTTTGGGTTGTGATGCAGCAAACGCCTCTATGATTAATGCAGTCCCTTTTTAATTTAGTAGTAACAAGTCCCAGCAGGGTAGCTATAATTCAGCACCCCAGCCCTGCCGAATGATACACAGTACAATGGTTTAACATTACTTATGTTGTCACACTGCAGTTGCCTGCTATAGGTATAGTCTCCTTAGTGCCTGTATGTATTAAAATGGTTGTTGGAATTCTCATTCATAAATTATACACAACTGAAATCTTTTTTTTTCTTCCACTTCAGTACCAAGCAAATCTGCCTTGTATTATTTAAAAAGAAAATCCAGACATCCATTTAAATTGAGGCAAGTTCAGAGGATAATATAGTTCAGTTTTACAAAGTGGTGAATCATTAAATATTGAAGTAGGTTTGTGTTTATTGTTTCACACTGAAAAATTATTAAACTGACTCAATTTCCTGACTACCTGTGTAGCAGGAAAACACAAGATTTAAGGTTTTACTCTTTCCCTTTCTTTATTTTCCTTCTTTTTTTATCCTGGCTATATGATGCATGTAGTGCAAGGACTGAGGCTGAAGTACAGGTATACATATCAATAACAATAAATAAGACAGTCGATATTGTGAAATTGAACACAGGGCTATATTGTTAATCAAGGCATTCTGAAGGGATCATTAGTCAATCTCACTTCCAGCCCCCTACCTCTCAAACTTGGAATCCCAATCACACTATTCAATTTCACGTTAACTCAACATCTGACTGTCTTTCTCCTGACAGGTAGAGAGTGAGACAGAAAACCTGGGCAGTGCTGGGATCTCAGTGGACATTACTAATGCACAATCAGCTGGCTGTTTGCTGCTCTGTCTGATATAGAGGGAATCAATACTAGTCAGGCCCATTTTGAATCCCATCTGTGGAACTTGTCTGTCTCATTGGTCCTCGGTTTCTCTTCACTCAACCTCTCACATCAGACTGTTGATTTGTGGAATGTGTATCTTGGATCTTTATTGGTTTGGATTAAAATCATAATGTTTTGAGAACCAGTTTTGCCTGCCGGATATCTCTAGCCTGTCCAAAGAGTTAAAGAAAGAAACTGCCCCTGCTCCTCACCAGCACTGATTAGCTTGAGTAAAATCAAGATTCAGAGTACAGTGAGAGAGAGAGAGAGAATACTTTAAAAGCCTCCATAGGGCTAATCAAAATTCAGGTGCTCTATGTATGCCTCAGGTGCTCTATGTATTGACATTTTAAATGTAATTCTATAATTTCACATCTCCATTATAAAACTGGAATATGGACCAACTCACACCACCTCCCTCTCTCTACACGTCGTGGTAATACAATTTGTATGCTCCACATATATTTCGTTTTTAATAAGTTTACTTTTGCAAATAGCTCTCCTACACACACACACACACTATATATATATATATATATATATATATATATATATATATATATATATATATATATGCTTAATGGTATACAACCTAAACTGTCTGTTCCTATAAGACATCCCTTTCCATATGTTCTTCATGCTGTTTTCAGGGTTGTGTGTGAACAGAGATAAAATTACCTATGTGGGGGTCTGAAGGGAAAAGTGATGAGGGATTGAGCCTCAGTCTGTACCTCTCAGGACACCGCAGAGGAGAGTGATACAAAGCTGAAGTCACACCCACTTCTCTCTCTGCGAGTAGAAAAGCCTAATTTTATCTGTTCCACCAGAACAGAACAGAGGGAGGCTGTTCAGAGTGTGTAAGAGCCTCCATTTCTCTTTCTCAACCTCCAGCAGCACAGAGCAGAGGGAGGCCATTAAGAGAGTATAAGACTGCTAAAGTTAGATGTTGATCTGTCCTATTATAATTATTATAAAATGTCCCTCATTTCACTTTGTCAGGATGCTTAATTATATTATCATCATAACGTCTTTTGTTAAATTCAATGTATTCAAACTCTACCGTACTAGTAATCAGGGCACAGCATAATGAAGGTTGGTGCTTCACAATTCAAGTTGTAACCTTAATGTCAATGTAGTGTAAGCCAGTGGCACAAGTGCAGCTCCAAGACTCCAGCTGAAATGAATGAATCCAGGCACAGTGTAGCACAATAGGAAATGAGAACATAGTGTAAATATCACTGGGGAAAAGGGGATAATATACCCATCCTTCTCCCCCTCCCCTCTGCTTAAAAAGGCAAAGAAGGACATTGATAAAGTGCACCTGTGCAGAAAGACGTAGGCTGTTGCTTTGAAAAAGAGAGTGTGAGCTGAAACAGATTTCTAGCTATCCGGGAAAAGGGGTGGCAGAGCTCATGAAAGTCAGCATCAAAACTTTAATGTGACCAAAACCAATTTAGCTTGTAATCATTTTATGAGATGCCCCATGAACCTAATTGGAAAAGTCACCCCATCGCTGGCTGTCTGTGTGTCAATGTAATCTTGCTATTATGAGTAAGGTTGCTTAAATACAGTATATATACAAATAGACCAAGAATTGTGTATTGCTCAGGACCCTATACAAAAACAACAGCTCTCAATGGCACTCCGTTATGAGGTTTTGGCAATAAGGGCCCTCCTCCCCTTCATACTGTGCCTGACATGAAAGTTAATGAAGTGTTATATTAACAGCAAAATCCTGCTGCCCTGTCTAATGGCAGCTTTAACAGACTAATACAGACCAATAAAGACCTGATTAACAACTGCACAGCTGTAGAGCTCACAGTAATATTACCGTAATGTTTAGAATACAAGCCCTGGATAATATCCATGGTACAGTAACAACCCAGAACAGTGTAGAGCCGCAATCTGAAACGACAAACTGACCTCAACTCAAGGTAAACGCAGGCTATTAGGGATTTATATTCCTCTGCAGTAGCCTGCATTCTTACAGTTCAGGCAGAACTCGATCCTTTAGTCAATACCTGTGGTTTTAATAAATGTGCTTTATTTTTAGTTGTTTGCCTCAAAGTCTTCTTTTTGCCTTTCACTAAACCCCCTATTGCTGGAATGAGTCTTGACTGTGCACTGGTTAGAAAAGGAATTCTCCAAATCTCTGCACAGCAGTGAAACAAACACACACACTGGGTCCCGAGTTTCTTCTCTGTCGTACAAACTCAGCTTTTTTAAAATATTCCCAAACGGAAATTAGTGAAGCCAAAACCTCTGTGGTTGTCTTGCTCCCTCTCACATTTCAGCACTGGCTGCCAGTCACAGGTTGCGCAGAAGCTAGTTAAAATCAAAGAGAGGAGCAGAACGAGGTAATGCACGCTTTGATTAAAAAAAGAACCTCTATGAAACAATGAAAATGTGCTCAGAAAAATGAAACACAAAGTATAGTGACTTCCAGACAATCCCACATCAGTGAGGGTCAACACAGGCTTGTATTAAGTAAACACTTTTTAAAAATGAAACATTGGCTGGGTTTACATGCAACTGAAAATCGACTCTACAGTCATGACTGTGTGACGCTGTCACGCAAATACATCGTGAAACAACAAAAGGATGTCCTTTTGGTAGCGTGACTTTAAGGGAAGGGGTAATCGCAATCACTTTTTCCACTGAACATATGACTCCACACTCCAGTGTAAAAGCTACACTTTTGAAAAAGTTAAATCAATAACACGTTCACAGTGTAAAACATTCAACACTACGGGAGTTAAATTGACATCTCTTTCCGTGTATAACTAGCACCTCGAGATTGTAACATTAACTAAAGTGTTCAGAAATAACACTAGGAGAGTGATAGTAACACTGCTGTAGTGACAGATGTACACGCTGTACATAAAATATGGACAGTTACCAAATGTAAGCTATTATCTTCATAACTTGTCAAATATCGCTTCCTTACCTTAAAACATAACTGAAAATATTATAATAAGCACAGGAATTATCCAGGAGACGCACACCAAGGTTCACCACCACTACTGCATGGTTTATTCAGGCAGTCAACACCAAGTCAGCACCACCCAAACACTACAATACACCAACAGACAGCCCTTTCCCCACCCATAGCTCTACCCCACATTCACACAGTACATAAAACAACACATGAAGGTTTCAACAGTAACAGGGTAAGGCAAAATAACTAAAAAGGGCACCGCACAATATCAACCAACAGGTGGCAACGGCGAGTCAGGAACAGCCATGCCCTCGTTACAGTACATTAGCCGACCTTGAACCTCTGCAGCACGGACTGAAGCAGCTCCATTAGAGAAACCGCCGACTACAATCTCGGATGTTGATATTATTACTCTGAATTTTAAAACAATATCATAATTGTGGCACCAAGGCTATTAACACTTGTGTCTCAACTAACAAAGCAGTTATGTAGTTGCATTTCAGTGTTAAAACATTAATATAGTTCATTAAAAGTACTTCTTACCTTAGAACAGCTGTTCTGTTGGTTTCTTTCTGCTCTTGAAATGAAAACTTCAATGATGTCATTTAAATCCAGCTGACGAAGCAAGTCACATTCAATTGATAATAATGTAAAATTATTCAGTCTCTTCTGATTCATGCTTGTCCTAAGCTTATTTTTTATTAGGGTCAGTATTGAAAATGATCATTCCTCTGAATACTGGCATAATTACTAAAGGGTTTACCTTCCTAATTCGTGTTTGCAGACCTTTGTATGTTCCTTGACATGTTACTGGCATTATCATAACACTGACCTCTGCAATTTGATGTGTCAATGTTCATTTTCTGCAAAACTGTCACAACTGAATTAAAAAGCGATTCTCCAGTATGACTTGTTATTGGGAAATAATTAAAAAAAAGCTCTTGAATATGCTCCTCTTGCGACACATAGTGGACAACAGACGTAAGTTGATCAACGTGGGTATGTCGAGTGGAATCTACAATAATTGAAAAATACTTTGCAATCTGCAGCTGACTATTTCAGAAAGCACATTTTGTCCCATTGTCTCAAACAGTTGCAGAAAGATATGAAGGCCTTCCTTTACCAGCGTTCCCGTATTTTTCTTATATGTTCATTAAGGAAAGGATCATACGGACTCAATAATTCCAAGGTGCCCAAGTAATTGTCATTATTGGGGGATCCAACAGTCTCATTATCTCTGTAACCACCCTTCCGAGGATGTCTCTCCAATATGCACGGGCAGTTTCAAACTGCTTTTTCAATTCAGAGTCTATCTTCCCTTTGGCTTACGACGGGGATTCAGGTACGCGTTGCTGTTCTGTGATAAACACTGCGCTCACTCTGCAACACGAACTGAAGCGTGTTTCCAGTCATTAAAGCCACAACCACTAAACGCATGTGCACAAGATGATGAATCTCCAAATAACCGAAACACAAAACAAAATACAGACCCTGTCGATGGAGAATAAAGGCTCCATTCACGAGGGGCAGATTCCCTATTTTGTAGCATGCGTGTGAAGAGAGTGTTCGGTAAACTATGTTTCTGGTGTTTGTATTGTTTTTTAGATGTTGAAAAATCGGCATGTTTGTTTTGACACGATGTTGGGCCTCTTGTAATCCAGTAAGATCGCATCATCTCATTTATTGGGCCCCGGAGTGCTGCATCAGTGCTGTATGGCTCCACGTTATCTGCATGTTTACCTTCGCCACAGGTGGCCATTTCACTCTCTTCCGAGGCCGGGTCCCTGGTTGTTATGCGTGGACCCCCTGTTGTGGCTGTATCGGTTACTCCCTCCCTCCTGCGGATTTATTTCTTGTGGGCCTATTTTCCACATCACACGTATCTGGTGCATTTGTTAATATTTACTGAAATAGTTTGTCAACTTTGGTAGTTTGTTTAATATTTGTTCCTCACGAATAGTTCTTAACTTCTGCGCTTTTCTCTTTTGAGCTCCGCTCTCATGTTTTCTAGGTGTGCCATCGTCCGACATTTTCACAGCTCCTTCGAACATACGCAGATCAAGGGAAGCGATTAAAAAAAAAAGGCATGTGATCAGGAAATTGCTGCTTTAATGAAAGATGGTGGTAAATAGCCTTGTTCTATCCGAACCATAAGAGCACGAGTTATTTTATAAATAATTTGATGTTTTAATGATGCACTTATTTCATGCCCCCCTCAGCTGCAGCCCCTAAAACCCCTGCGTTAATCTGGCCCTGGTTGAAACTACTGTCATTAAATGTATTACGTTTCAGTACATTTTGTAAAAAACAGTATAAACTAAGCCTCTTTGATCAATTTTTAAAACAACTTGTATTAAATATTACTTATACTCCAAAGTGGATCTTACTAGCAGTGCTATTAAACAGATTTCCAATTGTTTCTAATTATGTATTTGCAGAACAAAGCGCTTTGGCTTTTCTGGAAACCCTCCATTACAGAATGAAGCCAGACAGTTCAACTGTTAAGTTAATTGGCTGGACGATATAAAATGCTTTATATGCAAATCTGAAATTAGGATAATGTGATACAGATGTGTTCAATTAAACAGGTCAAATGAAAGGATGGTTAAGTCATTCAATATTTTCAACAAAGCGAAAAGCAAGTTAAACCTGCAGTACTGTGGTAAGAAGTGCATTTCTTCCTAAATGAATCAATCATGACACAGAGAGAACATCAGCAGTTTTGTCAACAGGGTTTCACAGATGAATTACCCCCGTACTACTGAATTCCAATTCAATAACCTCTAAGGTGAAGTATTAGGAGCTCTCCCTGCACTCTACTGTAAATCACAGTCTATTTAATGGAAGTTAACCACTATCAATGGTTTAAGGTTACCTTTCTAAATCTCCCCATATGCTTGAAAACTACTGCTTTTTCATTACAAACAAGTTTTTAAAATGCATTTATTAAATCCAACAGCGTTTCACTCACCTGCACAATCTTTACATTCTATTAGCAGACTGTTCCTCTGTGCTCTTCTCTACAGAGCAATACACATACAGACTATCCCTCTGTGCTCTTCTCTACAGAGTGATACACATGCAGACTATCCCTCTGTGCTCTTCTCTACAGAGCAATACACATGCAGACTATCCCTCTGTGCTCTTCTCTACAGAGTGATACACATGCAGACTATCCCTCTGTGCTCTTCTCTACAGAGCAATACACATACAGACTATCCCTCTGTGCTCTTTTCTACAGAGCAATACACATGCAGACTATCCCTCTGTGCTCTTCTCTACAGAGCAATACACATGCAGACTATCCCTCTGTGCTCTTCTCTACAGAGCAATACACATACAGACTATCCCTCTGTGCTCTTCTCTACAGAGCAATACACATACAGACTATCCCTCTGTGCTCTTCTCTACAGAGTGATACACTTACAGACTATCCCTCTGTGCTCTTCTGTACAGAGCGATACACATACAGACGTGTAAATGCAGCATCCTTGTGCAGGCAAAATAACTCTCTTGAAGAGAGCATTCCGAGCATGAAAACCCTGCAAAAATGCAACAAATGAAAATCTTAAAAGTAAATGTTCATTTTAAACAAAAGTTAAACACAGACAATCATAAATAGTCAAAAAAAAATTCAACATATACAAATGTGCAGTCCTACATATCATTTTATTTGAGCATTAAACCCACGGCTGTGTTTTTCTGTTTTGGTTTCAATTAAGCTTTTTGTATTAACAGGAGTGTATTCTGAATGCCAGGCTTTGCCGACAGGGAGTATGACTGAAGGATGAAATGACAACGCTGACATGACATATTCATTTAATAGCACACTGACAGACCTGCCCTTGCCCAGCAGGGACGCTGAGGTCACAGTGCTTAACCATGCCATCACTAGATCAGGGTAATCAGGGCTTAGCAGGAGGGATGCCATTCAGAAAGCCCACGGACACCTTTAGGAGGGTCCTGAATATTACAAAGATGGTGCTGACTTAACAAACTTTTCAAAAAGGTGCAGATGATGATCTTGGTTTGAATTAAGGTTGTGAAGTTTAAATGTGTAAACCAGGGGTGTGCAATCCTGGTCCTGGAGGGGTATTCCACTCCAGGTTTAACAGGTAACATGATATGATTGTACTTCACTGTCTGGATGCAGGTTTGAGTGATTCAATAAAACAATTAAGAACAAGGTTGGAACAAAGACCAGGAGTGGAAAGGCCAACTTTGGACACCCCTGATGTAAACCAATTCAATCCTAAACTGTTTTTATTTAAAATCCTGTTATATATATATATATATATATATATATATTATATCATGGTGTGGCCCTGGTACCACACACACACACACACACACACACACACACACACACACACACACACACACACACAGTATAAGCGTTTACTCAAAATGCACTTATGTAAACTAGTATTGGCATTGTAGTTTTATAGTATAGCATAGTTGCTCAGCATTGCTTCTCGGATCTTCTTAGCCCAAACTGCATGATATGACATTTCTTACACAATAAAAGGCACCTTGCACATAATGCATTTACTTATATTATACATTTGGAACTAGCATTGGTGCATCCACAAAGCACATTCACGCTGGAATAATCAGTAAGAAACACAGCATCTGGGTCACAATCAAAGCCATCAGCACATTTGCATATTGTCTTAAGTAATATTGTCTTGTAAGTTTGTGGCTTTGAACTTAAGTTTACAAAAGTATCAAACAACTTTCAGCTTCAATTTCAAGAGGTGGAACTTACCAAGTACATGCCCCTATGGCTTCAATTGAGGGCATTTTTATCAAGTACATGCCCCTATGGCTTCAATTGAGGGCATTATTATCGTTGATTAGATTTAAAAAAAAAAGGATTTTGGAATAAACTTGATTTTTAATGTGGTATGTCTCTAAACTATATTTCTGGATCTATTCCTGATCTCTAAACTATATGTCTGGATCTATTGCTGATTTCTAAATTATATTTCTGGATCTATTGCTGATCTTTAAAGTTTATTTCTGCATCTTTTCCTGATCTCTAAACTCAGAAGCTTTTTTACTTAAAACAGGTTTAATCAACATGCTTTTATCACAACAGCAATATAATTTATAATTGAATTTGCTCCATAATTATTTTCAGAATAAAAGTCAATGCCTTGACCATCTGAAGAGTCACCTTTCATCCTGTGTTTATAAAATAAAACTTATTTTGAGGGCCATCACTCTGATCAGACAACAATATAAAAAGCACTTTCATCACCATCTCCTTTATATATCATCTCCCCCAGTTAGCATTTCTGACATGACAGGTTTTAGACAACTTCATAACCTCTAATTATCCACTCTGCTTCATGTGACAAGCAAATAGAATTTACTGGCGCATTTAAAACTCATGTACATGTGAAAATAGCTTTTTCTCAAAACATTCAATTGAATTGTTCTACTGAATGCATATTTCACTCTGTCCTTATAAGAAACACCACCCAGGTATAATTCATCCAGCACTTTTTTTTTATTTGGACTGTAAATTTGTGCAGATTGTGTCCTGGTGCTGATTAATTGATTGATTGATTGTCAATCAGCCACAGACTCATGGTTAAAGAGGAGCCAGATCCCTTGCTCTGGGTTAGTTCAGGAGCAGGTTGTGTCGCGCATTCATAAGCTCTCCAGCAGCAAGAGCTTTCTGAATTCCCGTAGACTTCTACTGCGTTACATTATTTTCTTTAAGCTCATATTTGACTGCATCACAGTAAGAAGGTTAATAGTATACAAAAGAAGAAAAAGTGAGCCATCACTAAAAAACATTTCACTTGTGCCAAATTTAAAAAAAAGAAATCAAGAAACAAGAATAGGTTGGTTAACCTTTTCAGAAGTAACTGGATCCCAAAGGAAGACTATTGATCAAAAGCAGTCTCAGGATGAGTGCCGTTGACTCTGCTGAACACATTCAATATTTGTCTGCATGGGGGACGGGGAGTGATTGATTTATGTGGCAGCAGTGCTGTCAGTGCTTTGTCTTTGTACAACTCTGCTGTTCTCTCTCACTCCATCTCAAACTTGCTCTCTCATGCTATTTCTCTTCTCTCTCTAACCCTCTCTGTCTTACCCATTGATGGGTAGAAATAGGGGGGTGCAATGTTTAATATGTGACTTTTGACATTACTTGAATGTGTGGAGCAGTGATCCTCGATTTCCTGTCTTGGACAATCTGTTAGGAAGAAAGCGTTAATCTGGATTGCTGTCCTCATTGCTCTCCCCTGATACATGCTAATGACCGCACTGTCTGAGAAAGACTATTAGGGCTCTGGATTCCAAAGGAAAGTATAAGAGCATCTGCAGGGCAGCATTCTTGACTAGGCAAAACATCCAAAGGTGCAAACACCCTGCAATATAAAGTCTTCTTGGAATGTATTGAGATATCTCCTGTGAGCAGAAGTATAGCTGGGTGGCAATGATGTATTGACTGACCTGTGCAGTCAGCCTCCTTCTCTCTCCATACTCCAGCCCTGGTGACCTCAGCTTGTTTAAAAATAGCTCTGACCTTGGTGATAAATCATACCTCTTCTGTTGACTCTTCAAACACAAGCTACAATCCAGGCAGGGCCAGTCACCTGTCTGTACAGCCAGAGGAGTGGAACCTGGAGGGATCCTGCAGGAAATGAAAAGGACACAGAAGTCACAATGAGCCCTGTTCCCACAGCCTGAACTTTAACTGTGTTAAAAAACTTTCTCTCAGGTAAGTGAGTATTAAACAAAAAAAAATTTAAAAAGTAATCAAGAATACTCTATTGATATGTAAGGTATACATATGCACAGAATTGTTTGGGTTGCTTGGACTGTGTGATGGTCCGGATCACAACTTGATTTTTCCAGGATTTGCCAGATGCCCAAGTGAACTAACCCTTAATTGGTAATGCTCATTAAAAGGACATGCTAGGCACACACCATTAAGTGCTGAGGTTACATCACTAAAACACCAAATAGAAAAGTCTATTGGCAAAGATATTAAGGCGTTCTGCAAGGGCACCTCAGGGCTCATTCCATCTGTTAGTAAAGTGTTCAGCAGAGACGGAATGAGTGAGAAGAACAGGTTTCCATTAATGTGTCTTTTGACCAGACAGACTGAGCTCTAGTGAAATCAGGGAAGCTCTTGGTATAACTCATGGATGGGCAACTGGCGGCCCATCAATTTATTTGATGTGGCCTGCGAACAGTTAAGATTGTAGTAAACATTTCAAATACACTATAGATGAACTGCTGCATCCTAGTACCTTTGTTGTAGGCCACATGGTATGACCTGGCAAGTTGCCAAGGTTGGGTCAAAATGTTTGGGTCCTATGGGTCTGTTGCTATGGGAGACCCAAGAAGGAAGAAAGAATATGCAGGCTGGAGGCCAATCAGGAGCAGAGAAAGCAGCTGCCAAGGGTTGGGAATTCTGGTACCTGCAGGATCATGTGAGATAGAAGAGTTCCTTCCCTACAGATTCTCTGAACTTTTTACAAATCTCTGCAATCTGCTGTTGATAGACAGGCTAATTCTCCCACCTGGTTTTCATGCTGAAAGCTGTCAGTTCTTCATGTATTCCTTAGTGGCCTTCAGTGGAGTGGAACATATTCAAGTTATCTTAAAACAGGATTCTCAAACAATTATACAATAGTCTCCAACCATGCCTATTCTGTTATAGTCGACAGTCACGTGAGTGGGAGACTATTTAATATCCTTAAAGCCAGAAAAATATGAGTTAGGACTCATTTTTTATTTAACTTTCTAAATTTCATACCCCCTCAATAAAAAAACAAATAAAAAAACCCTTTTCATTGAGCAGCCTGCCTCACTAACATGATATAAGAATTGCTCCATTGACTGATTCTAAAGCAGAGTTCTTTGTTATAAGCAAAGACAAATTTCTGTACATGATCAACAGCTATCAAACCAATATGGAGAGCAGCTAGTTCATCTCTGTTTAGATCACAAGTGCTATATAAATGCAAGTTCCATTCCATCCACCTACTATCTGATAGTTTTATTCCACTTATTATTTTGCAGTCATTTCAGCTATCCAATCCAATTCCTATTCCGGCTGTGCCTTTAATGCAAGGCCCTGTAACACTGAAAAGGTGCAGAAGTTAAGCAGGCAAACTGAGGTTTTAGGCATGGTGTCAACTTCAGAGTCTCCATTGGTTATATTTTTGGGAACAAAAGAAAAAATAGTTACAAAAAAGAATATACATAGTTTTTACATACGAGTGACCAGCAGCAAAGCAAAGTGCTGCAGATTCTTCAGATACAATGAAATATTAACAGAGCCTGAATAAGCACAGTCTTTCACATGGTAAGACAAAGTGACAGAATTGTTATCAGTTGGTCTGACCTATGATTTCATTTTGGAATTGCTGATAAAATAGAAAGACAATGACACCCAGAGATGAGGTTAAAAGATCCACGTTGGCTTGGAAAACGGAGCCCTTTGGATTGTTTTGTTGCTTTTCGTGATTTGTATAAATGCTCAATACAAATCCCATTCCATTTTCAAGGGGTGGAAAAACATAACCGATAGAGGTGAATGGGTTAATACTCTATTTATGTACCAGGAGAATGTATTCTCTTTTTTTCTAACCTCAGTAAATTCCACTGCAATATGGATGGGCTCAGTAACTAGGCACTCCAGCATGTCTTTTCTGTATGGCAGATTAACTCGTTATTCTCCTGTTACCAATTTAAGATTGCTCACATTCAAATGCCCTCCCATATGAGGCAATATCGACAATAGAAATAGTGAGCTGCACAGACACAGTGTAGGGACTGATACATTATTTTCAGTTCACACACAGCCCATTGTGAGGCTCATCTATTCAGGGTATGGAAGCCTGGAAATTGTAAAAGGTTGTGACTAACGGGGCCAGGAGTGAGAGAACATCTACATCCTCTGATTAAATCAACTCTTTTCGGGTGCCAATGGATCCAGGCTCTCTATTCTCTCAACTGCAGATGCCATTCTTCAGCAGCATCCCCTGTCAGGATCAAACAAAAAAGCTAATGCCACTTTATTCAGGTTTTCTTTTTGTTTAATTGGCTTTCATAATTGAAGGAGGGGATACAGGTCTTTTCAACAAACACCAGCAAATGCTATCGGTTTGTTGTAATATAATTTTTAATATATCATCTGAAATTCCCACGCGCAGAATCACAAAATAAAAAGTAAAAGATTTTGTATATCAGGCCAATTTTCTTTATATGACACTTGGAAAAAAAGCTGATCAAATAGTAGCTGTACATCATGTCCCAGAATGATGGAGATACTGAATTCACAAGATTCACTCAACCCTGTGGATTATTCCATCTGAAATCTATTAGATGAAACAGGGCCAGCTGTGCTGACTATTTGGGGATTTCCACAATAGAATATTGCCGCTTAAATCAAACAGTGGCAGCTGTGTTTGTAGACAGCATTATTTAGGACATATCAATAGCTGGAACCAGACCAGGGAAGACAATGTCAATGCAGTAAAATCACAAAAAAGAGGACACACTGACAAAATGTTTGCAAAAAAAGAACACCTTCGCTGTTACCTGGATAAAAACACATGTGTTCTAAAGCAACCTGGTTTTCCAAAAAATAAGACTGTATTTAAATTAATAATACACAAGTTTGTAAAGAGTTAGACATGGATGTTCTTAAAAAAAACATCCACCTCTTGCTTCCTCTGTCGGCTCCACAGTGGAGACCTCCCAGGAACAAACAACTCTTTGCAGTTGCTCAGGTTCAGGCAAGTATAATAATATTTTGCTCATCAGGCTTCCTTTAGCTATAGGTATTATTTTTTGCTGATATTTTAGTCTTTGTGTCTCTTTGGGTTTTGTTTGTACCAAGCTGCAGTCATCTGCGCATCACTCAAGAAATGTGACCTTTCTGTGAGGAGAGCACATCTGAATTAACAATGTGTATGCCAATAATATCTTTTACAGGTTTTACCCTACCAGACAGGAACCCTTGAAGTAGAGTACAGAGGGTGTGTTTCGTATGCAGACTGAATACACATGTTCAGTTCTTGATTAGATCAAAAACCTCTTCTGTTCAGAAAAGTTGGTTTAAGAGGCCGAAGTGTCAGTAGTTTTCTGAAGGGTTAAAGTTGTAACGCGTTATGTCTC
The DNA here is from genome assembly GCF_017654505.1 of Polyodon spathula. Taxonomy (NCBI): domain Eukaryota; kingdom Metazoa; phylum Chordata; class Actinopteri; order Acipenseriformes; family Polyodontidae; genus Polyodon; species Polyodon spathula. Next base: position 8,560,194 of record NC_054564.1, on the reverse strand, counting down.
ATTTGAACTCAACAGGTGGAAAGAGATGCTGTTCACAATAAAAAGCTGAACCTATCCATCTGAGGTATGTGTGGATATTCAAAGCACATGGGTGACCTCAGGAAAAAAAAAAAAACTGCATTGTTCGAATCCCAAGGGCTTTAAATTGTGTATTATTTCAGTGAAGATAAAACCTAAACCGCATTGTTATTGAGCCTCTGCTGGGTGTGCAAGATTTTATTTGAGGTTTATGTGAATACTTTTCTGGGTCATCAGAAAGGTCAGGTGAGAATTCTGGCTCTTTTCACATCCCTTCAAAAGCAGACGAGGAAGCAGGAGCCATCTTGTGGATATTCTCACTCGTTCAGTTTAATCAAATGTGTCAGCTTGCGAGATATCATGCCATGCTTCACTGTATTATGATTCATATGCCATGACTGAATGTGTTAGGTTCTAGGAGAATGCGCCTAGCATATAACCTCAAAACATTTTATAAATATATGAAACCTTTCCTGGTACCTAACTAGCTTTTGTGCTACAGTACCAAATTATTGGCACTAATAGTCTTGCAGACACATCACACCATTGTAGCTGCCCGTTGTGCATTACCTGTGTAGTGCCACTGTAGGGCTGGCACTACTCCAGTAAGAACATAAGAACATAAGAAAGTTTACAAATGAGAGGAGGCCATTCGACCCATCTTGCTCGTTTGGTTGTTAGTAGCTTATTGATCCCAAAATCTCATCAAGCAGCTTCTTGAAGGATCCCAGGGTGTCAGCTTCAACAACATTACTGGGGAGTTGATTCCAGACCCTCACAATTCTCTGTGTAAAGAAGTGTCTCCTATTTTCTGTTCTGAATGCCCCTTTTTCTAAACTCCATTTGTGACCCCTGGTCCTTGTTTCTTTTTTCAGGCTGAAAAAGTCCCTTGGGTCGACACTGTCAATACCTTTTAGAATTTTGAATGCTTGAATTAGGTCGCCACATAGTCTTCTTTGTTCAAGACTGAACAGATTCAATTCTTTTAGCCTGTCTGCATATGACATGCCTTTTAAGCCCGGAATAATTCTGGTCGCTCTTCTTTGCACTCTTTCTAGAGCAGCAATATCTTTTTTATAGCGAGGTGACCAGAACTGCACACAGTATTCAAGATGAGGTCTTACTAGTGCATTGTACAGTTTTAACATTACTTCCCTTGATTTAAATTCAACACTTTTCACAATGTATCCGAGCATCTTGTTAGCCTTTTTTATAGCTTCCCCACATTGTCTAGATGAAGACATTTCTGAGTCAACAAAAACTCCTAGGTCTTTTTCATAGATTCCTTCTCCAATTTCAATATCTCCCATATGATATTTATAATGTACATTTTTATTTCCTGCGTGCAGTACCTTACACTTTTCTCTATTAAATGTCATTTGCCATGTGTCTGCCCAGTTCTGAATCTTGTCTAGATCATTTTGAATGACCTTTGCTGCTGCAACAGTGTTTGCCACTCCTCCTACTTTTGTGTCATCTGCAAGTAGGAGGCACCGCTACCTAATAAATACCCAAGGCAAGATTAATCGTACCAAATTAACCTTGGAACCTAATTTGACCCCAGGACATGCCAGTAGCAGGCTATGCCACTGGGAGGGGACCACACCCAGAATACCCAGTCAAGACCTGATGTTGTCACTTAGCTTGTATAATTCCTCAGGTTGTTTACAGGATGTTGACAAGAGCCAATCCATCATGCAGTGTTCAAATGTTTGCCTAGGCTATCCACAGTCACATTAGAGGTCGTTCCTCATTTTTCACTAGGTCATATTGTTACCAGCCTTTGCCACCCCAGCTTTCAATCAGTGTGGAGTTCACCATTGTGCCAGTTTGAGGTCAGTGCTTGGAGGGAGCTGTTCTGAAGGAACTAGATTCATCAAGGTCATGTTGTTACTCTGTAGCCTTCCACATTGGTATTTGGGGGTTGAGGTGTGCTGTAGTGCCCCCTGTTGCACAGGAGCAGTATGTCATAGTTTCAGGCTCCATTATAGTGCTGGTAAATAATGGAGTTAGATGTCTGTATTATAAGGAATAAATGTCATCTATTATATGCATTACCTTGTTTTCACTGTGCTTTATTACACTTTGCTATGCTTTTACTCTGGTAACCTTTTATAAGAGAGCATCCTTTCATACACTGAAGCACCTGTTATTTTTTGGAACATCCAAGTTCTGACCAGGCTGACATTTGCTTAGACTTCAATACTAGTTTCTATGGTTGTTAAAATTCAATAAACATATAAGTGCCCTGTTTCACTTTCTTATTGTAGACTGGCAGTTATCTCAGGTTTGGCACTATGAAACCATTGACTGGCACTTGTGTTCAGTAGACCTTGAAAGTTTTTCATTAGCTGGCTGGTCTAGTGGGATCTAACAGTGGACAAAGTGTATTTCATAGTATTGTTCTTATTGCATTCAATTTTGCAGAAATTCTGAGGTACATTTAAAACATGCATGCTTTAACCCCTTAAAAGATTGAAAAGTATTAACTTAGAATGATTGCTTTGCTTGTATCAAACTTTTGGGTGTTAAAAATGGAACCCATACCCATACAGATAGATTTATTGTGCATGATCTCAGTTTAAGTCAGGGGTAGCTTGCATGCTATGTATCATTATCTTGACATTTTTTTATCTTTGTTCGTCATGAGGATCCTTAAGTGCTTTTAAATATTAGATTTATAACATAAACTTCTCCATTCTTCAGTGACTTTAGCATCTGCTTCCTCTTTCATTGTCAATAAGCAAGGAACCCTTTTCTTTTTATTCTTTCTTTTAAGGTACTTAAAAGATGTTGGATTGCAGCAGGGCAGCAGCGACACAAGAGAACATTCTGAAGCCTGCTCTTGAGACACTAGAACATTCTGTTTTTTCAGAACATTCTGAAGCCTTCTCTTGAGACACAAGAGAACATTCTGTTTTTTTCAGAACATTCTGAAGCCTTCTCTTGAGACACAAGAGAACATTCTGTTTTTTCAGAACATTCTGAAGCCTACTCTTGAGACACAAGAGAACATTCTGTTTTTTCAGAACATTCTGAAGCCTGCTCTTGAGACACAAGAGAACATTCTGTTTTTTTCAGAACATTCTGAAGCCTTCTCTTGAGACACAAGAGAACATTCTGTTTTTTCAGAACATTCTGAAGCCTGCTCTTGAGACACAAGAGAACATTCTGTTTTTTCAGAACATTCTGAAGCCTGCTCTTGAGACACAAGAGAACATTCTGTTTTTTCAGAACATTCTGAAGCCTGCTCTTGAGACACAAGAGAACATTCTGTTTTTTCAGAACATTCTGAAGCCTGCTCTTGAGACACAAGAGAACATTCTGTTTTTTCAGAACATTCTGAAGTCTGCTCTTGAGGGACAGCTTGTATCTTTGGGGTTGTGCGGGCAGTTGAGTGTCCATGCCAATCCAATCAATGTCTGGTGAAGGCTTTTGTACTCACATAACTGCCTCTATGTGCTCTATTTGGGTTCTTATACTTGCTCAACAGTCCCATTTGGCTTTATCAGCTCATATAACAATAAAACCTGAATCAGCCTCACACTTCAGCTCTACCACCTCATAATCTATTTACTTTAAGAGCTAAACAAAGCAATTTAAATGCAACACATATAACGGATGAAATTCTAATTCTGAATCAGCAAAAATGTCCTGTAAAAGCTTCTCATCTCATCTCAGAGACTAAGCAATGGTCTGTAAAGCCCAGGACATGGTTTGGTGGCCCTTGACCAGAGTTCAATTAGTGGGCCAGCATGGTGTCAGGGAGCATTGTATCTGTCCATTCGATGAGACAATAAACCAGCGTCCTGTGTGGTATGTGGACATTCCCATGGTGGAACTGTTTCTTACTTTGGCCTGACTGACTACCTCTGACCCGGCAACTTTTATCAAAATATCTTCATGTCCCCAACACCAATGAGGACAGGTCATTCCTAAAAACAGCATTCTGAGTGGAGCTGCTTAAATATCAAAAACAAATACGGGCCCAAGCCTCACTGAAACAATGTCTGCAGCTTGCAATGACAGTCTCCATGATGAGATGTGACATTTTTAGATTGTGCTACATGCTTGGAAATGGAACGTCATGCGGTCGTTGTCATTTCCGATATTTGTCTCTAAACAATCCAGTTCCTTTCCCTGAATGCTGCTGAAGCGTGACAGTTTTAGCAAGGAGATGGAAGGAGAAGCCTGCTGCAGCATGCTGGTATGGCTATTCTGTGACATGTGTTACTATGTTTGTACAGCTTGGTAATAGCATAGTTGTCACCCTGTCTGAAATAGGCTTTCTCAGTTGGCATATTTTAATATTAAGTTGATAACCCCTTCCTTCCTGCCTCTTGACTTTACTGTAAGTGCATTAATATTTACTTTTCCTACAGGCCTGAATGGGTTCAGTACGTATACAATGGAATACTTTGTTTTCATAGAAAAAAGGCCAAGAAATTAAACTTAATATTTGGTAAAGTCTTAAAACACACGAGAACACAAGTAAAAGGTGATTTTGGTACCTTCACAAAAGATTTAAACCTAGTTCTCAATTCAATCTAATTTATGCTGTTCAGTCCATCACCCAGATTTCCACCTCTCTTCTGAACTAGCCTGTCCTCCCCCTTCCCTGAGCTAGGGAGGCCTATTTCTTCCCAATCAGTCATGTGCCTTTCATTTATAGAAACCAGATCGGCTGAGTTAATCTGTGTAATTGAAAAGGAAAGGTAACTCATTGAAATAAGTCCCCGCTTGATGTGATGAATGGACATCTTGTTCAGAGCTAGACTCGTGATCCATATCAGGGAAGCCAGCTAATGAATGGGTACTGTTTGCCCAATTACTCAATTAGGGGCTGACAAACTGCTTCATCTTAACGGAATTTGTTTTTTGATCTTGCCCCAGTGTTTATGCTGGCTCATTGAAGCGCAAGACTTTGTGGTAGTGAGTGAGGGAGGTAGGCACAGGATGAGATGAAGGTCACAGACAAAATGCTGTGGTTTACAACCCTGATGTGCAAGCAAGCTGAATGATCAAGGAATCTGTACCAGCAGTGCATCGCACTACACTGCCCTGCTACAGCAATGCAGTCATGGTTATCAGATTTGGAGAGGTACTCACTGTGAGCTCAAATTCAGGCTCACATGCTTTTGATACTCAGCAGGCAAGAGGTTTTAGAAAAGCTTTTCACCCCTCTTCTCCTAGACATTCTACACAACTTTAGCAACTATTTAAAAAAATGGATTTAAATTATAAAAAAACTAGAGAAAACTTTGTCCTGGAACAAAAGTGTAATGCATTTGTCTCTTTTATAACCACAGGCAGCATTTAAATGATATTATGTATTTTCCTTTTCATTGTTTATTTTGTTTGAATACATTATTTACTTTTGCTTGTAATGCTGCCTGCTGGACAGTCTTAGGTAGCACATGAAAATAACTGTAATGAGCTCTTACGATGGTTTGGTAAATCATTGTTCTTCCTAATTGGTTTCTAAGTACCATAGAAGAAAGACAATTCCATGCCAGCATCAAGTGGAGGAAGAAGGGACAAAACAAAGTGGTCATCCAGTACCCAAGAGCCCCCTTGAGGGCCACTGAATAATGACACCACAATTTTAATGACTGGGGAGATCTGGCAAGTTAAGATAAGGGCCATTGTTATTAGTTATGTGTTGTGTGGTCTATGAAAACTCATTTATATCTCTTATCTGAATGGTCCCTAAGAGCTCCCGCAGCTCTGCTTCACAGTGCTTTGTAATATTGAAGCTGATTGTGGTTCACACTTTGTTGATTAAAGAGAACTCAAGGGACACCTTCTGTCGGTTGCCCAGCCAGGGCGCAAGCCTGATCTCCATGGCGACAGATCCTCACAGTTAGGCCTTTTTAGACATTCTAAATGAATCCATCCTTTGTAATTGGGGTTAACAAATTATAAAACCCCAAACTGTCGTAAATTGTTAAATTAAACGGGAATAGAAAAATACTTAATGATCTTATTTGAGATTATGCATAAAAAATGCTATATGTTTTTCCAAGGTGGTGGTGCTTTCTTCTAGTACATAAAGTGGGTTTACTGGTATTTTTGTTTCAGTGTAGTGCAGAGAGTATGATATCTGGTTTGTGTTTATAACAGGTTACTGCACTGTGTTTAGTTTCAGTGTAGTGCAGAGAGTATGATATCTGGTCTGTGTTTATAACAGGTTACTGCACTGTGTTTAGTTTCAGTGTAGTGCAGAGAGTATGATATCTGGTCTGTGTTTATAACAGGTTACTGCACTGTGTTTAGTTTCAGTGTAGTGCAGAGAGTATGATATCTGGTTTGTGTTTATAACAGGTTACTGCACTGTGTTTAGTTTCTGTGTAGTGCAGAGAGTATGATATCTGGTCTGTGTTTATAACAGGTTACTGCACTGTGTTTAGTTTCAGTGTAGTGCAGAGTATGATATCTGGTTTGTGTTTGTGGGGGGAATCTAAAGAAGACAATGGGCTAAACTGCAGTTGCAGAGTAATTCCCAGTCTTAATCTAGAAATGCAATGCATTCAGAAGTCTGCACTTGACTGCAGTACATGGCATGAGAAGTGTAAGGTCTTTTGGAGCTGTATATTTAATCACCAGGGATGTTTTTTTTTTAATGTAGTTGCATTTTCCAAATTAATTAATATGCAATAATATTGATATAATCCACTTTTCTGTTCCAAACCAGCACACTTTTAATTAATTTCTGTGGGACATTTTTCATTCTGGCAATCAGGCTAACAACAGAGCCCTACCATTTTAATTACACACCCCTGTGCTTTCAATCATTCAAGAATATAACTACACTACATAAATAATTTTAATAGGAAGATAAAGCACAGCAGGTTAATGCAATCCAGTGTGACGACGCCCTCTACATGACTAGACTGTATTTGAAGCACAAAGGGGTTTGCCAAAGGTGGTTTAAATCAGTGTGTGCAGTAAAACACAATTTTAATAAAAGAAAATAAAGCGTAAAAGTTATCAGAATTTAAAATAGCCTGTGTGAGCTGTTGTAGGAGTCAAGAAGACCAAGCAGGTTCAGGTATTGTGGTCAATTGATCAGAACAGTGGTGAAACTAAAATGATGCAGTTGTATAAATCATTAATACAGGACAATGTTTTATAGACAGATGCACACTAATGATAAAGCCTTCAGGCTGCCCTAACCTTGAGACACAAAGGGCCCAACTGTAACCCATCCGAAGAGTGGCAGCATTTAGATCATTACCTGTTTAAACAACTTGACCCCAGGGGTTTAAATGTTTTATTGTTTTTTGTTTTTTTTCTGAAATATTTAACCAATAATACATAATAGATGTTTGCAAGGTTGATTTCTATACAATGCATCATTATATACTATTCTTAGTTTTTACCACTAAATATTAGCTGGACCAGCTGTCGGGGAAAGACAGTTTCTTTCATCAATATGTTCAGTGTGCCTTCGCTGGTAGCTGATTGAAAAAAAAGTGGAAATATAACAAAATATCATAAATCCATTTTATAAAAGAACAGATTTCAAAGCTAGTCCTATAAGCCAACTGTGTTTTGCATTTTCCCAGTATGAATAAAAAGGTTACCTTATCCGAGAGAGTCATAAATTATTTAAGCAGTGCTTTGGGGGAGCAATTCTTTTGTAAGTTAATACATTGATCTCTAATACAGACAAATTCCCTCTGTTTTGAAGTGCCTGCTGAAGCTTGCTCTTCAATTCTTTGCTTTTATCATCTGTGTCCCACCTTCTAGTTTTCAATTTGGAGAGTCCTTGATTTGACACAAGTCATCCATTGTGGTCTGGAAAAACATATAACTAATAAAACAAAGCTTGCATTGTGTTGCACAGCATTGCTACATTGACTGGGCCAAAATATACCGGGACACAGTCACCTGAACCTTTCAAATGCCACAAAAAAGAAGTTCTGCCCAACTTGAATTATTAGGGGCCACACTTTCATTTCTCACAGGGGCCCTTCCAAGTGAACTCTCTCAATACTGACTGTTTCCCAGGTTGTAGGTCTTGTGATGCATTTCGAGTTGCCATAGTGCTCACGCATCAATGCTGTTTCTATGAAGCATAGGAATGAGTGACCAGCGCAAAAAACGTGTGTTAACTTTGCAGACAACAGTGGAGGTGTTGAAAGAGGTAAGTAATTAATGAATGCATCACTAACAAGAAAAAAAAGATGGTGCTGCAGATTTCAGTGTTCCCACAAACACTTTCTCAACCATTCTGAAGAACCGGGATACAGTAATACAGGCCTGCGAACAGCAAAACTGTGGATGCAAGTTGTCAGCATTTCCGATTTGCTCAATAACCTCAAAACTCCTGAAAATAAGAAAAAGTGACAATTGTTTTTGTTGCCGGCTCTGTGAAATTTGTATTAATGACAACTGACTGTAATCTAGCTTTGTTTTGTTGTTCCCCTGAATATCAGGACTGCAGCTCCCCTATCTCAGTATCTGTGCAGGTGTGCAACAGCCTCTCCACGAAATACAGAGCAAGCAAGCATGCAGTCCATTTACTGTGCTGGTCTTACTCTACAAATATGTCTTACCAAACTATAATAACAGTAACTCTATAACTCTATAAAGGGGAGGTTTCTGCAAAATTACACAAAAAAGGATCTATCAGAAGTCATCACTTTCACTTGCTCTGGTATTAGATTTGTTTCCTGCTAATAGTAAAACTAATAGCCTCTGTAAGTCGCCTTGGATAAAGACATCCGCTAAATAAATAAATAAATAAATAAATAATAATAACTCTTTGTAAGACTCCATCCATCTCTGCAGTTATTTGCTTCTTTGATGTTAGCTGTCTTGTTTCTGTGTCACTCCACCATTATGTCTAAATATACATATATTAATTTTTTTTTTATCTAATTGAACACACCATTAAAAGTAGACTTTTGCTACAATTGAACATTTTCTTCCAGGTAATACACTGGGGCTATAATATAATTTTTTAATTTTCTGTAACAGAAGTGATTTTGGCGTGTGAAGAGGTGTTGGTGAGAATAGATGGGTGAGAAGAAGTTGAGGGAGGGAAGAAGAGAAAGTGAGTTGCTGAGGAGCTGAGTGCCTGGATTAGGATGTCAACACATTCGGTTGGATCCACACATTATCTGTCCTCTCGCCTATAGGGTGCTGCTTTTCTTCCTGCTGATATTGAGCTGTCTGTATCCAGCCCATATCCTCAGATTGCACTGATGTGGCTTTGCAGACAGTGCATGCCTTCTCCTCCAAGCTCCGTATTGTGTGCCTTCTATAGATCTGCAATATGTTGCACTCTGTTCCAGTGATGGCTCCTCCTTTTTTTGCAGTTGTCTTTTGCATTTCTTGCACCACTGGTGAGTGAACAGGAGCAGTATATGCTAACAGAATGGTTGCTGAATTTTGAACTGATAAAGATGTCTGTTTTGTGTGAAACTGAATTTATCTGTGAGAGTGCATTGCTAAAAAATCATGTTCCTCCACATTTCATTAACTGTTTCCTCACTAGTACCTCCTTTCGTTGCGTTTGTTCCTGGCATTATAATGTTGTCTTTGAAACTGGTTGATTCTGATTTTGTGTTTTGATTTTGTGATGAAAATGTTATTGCTGATTTCTTTGATCTGTTTCGCTCTTTTTTTCTGATGAAATCTGATCTTTGTGATTTTCTCTGTTTTTCTGTCTTGAAATTGCCTTTTTGAACTTTTTGTCTTTTGGTTGATGCTGTGCTGAACTGTTGTGACTTGTCTTGATTTTTCTTTTTTTTTGCTTTTTCTGTGTTTTTTGACCTGTTGATGATGTGCCATTTTTTTTGCTGACCTGATGAAATCTTGAAATGACTGATGAATGTGCTGTCTTGTGTTGCTCTGTTTGTTTGGACTTGCTTGACTGACTTGTTGCTTGTTGACCTTCTGTGAACTTTTGATTTTGTGTTGTTTGTGCCTTGCTGCCTTGTTGTGTTGTGCATGATTTTTGATGTTGTGTGTCTTTTTTGTGGATGATGATTTGATTGTTCTGATTGCTGGTTCTTCGTGATGTGTGAATTGGTGATTTGGTCTCTTTGACTGATGCCTTCTGATTGTTGAATTTGAGGATTGTCTTGCCTTTTGTTTCTTGCCTGGAATTGATCTGTGATGCTCTTGAACTGTTTTGTTGCCTCCTTTTTTCCTCTCTGCTTTGCTGTCTTTTTCTTCTTGAATTTTTGCTGTTGCTGTTCTGTTTGTTTTGCTTTGATTGGAAAGCCTCTGCTTTTGTTTGAAATGACCGTTTGTTCCTTGACTCTGTTGTATTTTCCTCTTTGTTTGATTTGCTGATGCTGTTGATGTTTCATTTTCTGATTTCTGCCTTCTGAAATTTCTTGGATTGATGGTTTTGGATCTGACTGCTTGTCTTTTGTTATGTGCCTGTTTTTGGTTGTTTGTGTGATTTGTTGTGTTCCATGTGTTGTGGTGTGTTGCCTGTTTGAATTGATGTGTGAATTGTCTTTTTGTTTGACTGACTTGTTTGTTTCCTGAATTCTTTTGTTGTTTGGTTTTTTGTGTGTCTTGTGGTGAACCTTGTTTGTCTGCTGTGATGGTTTTGTGTTTTGTTTTTGTGTGAATTTTGACCTTGAAACTTTGTTTCTTTGCTTTGTCTGTTGATTACGTGACTCGTGGCTGTTTTGTTCTTTCTGTGGCCTCTTTTCTGTTTTGTTTTTGTTTGATTTCTTGACTTGTTGCTTTCTTTTGACCTGAATTTTTGATGATTTTTTTGACCTGTGATTTTTTTCTGCTGATCCTTGCTGGTGTTTTTTCTTTGTTGTGATCTGCTTTGCCTCCCTTTTCATGATCTGTGATTTGCTGTGTCTTTGACTGCTGGTGTTCTGTTTGATCCTTTTGGAGTGATTTTGTATTTTTGACTCTTTCTTGAAATTGATTCCCTTTTTTGATGCTGTCTTGATGCCTGAATTGATTTGACTTCTGCTGAATTGATTGACCTTGTGCTGAGTGATTGATTTTTGGTCCTGTGATTGTGTCTGTTTTGTTTCTTTTTGTTGTTTGTTTTGTGAATGATGTTCTTGATGTTTGATGGGTTGATTTGATTTTGTGATTTCTCCACCATTTCATTAACTGTTCCTCACTAGTACTCCTTTCGTTGCGTTTCTTGCTTTGTGATGATCTCTTTGATGTGTCTTGTGATGCTGAAGTGTTGTGTTGTTTGTTTGTTGAATGTTGATTCTTTGCTGTGTGATGTTTTGATGTGAATCTTTGTTCTGTGATGATGATTGATGTGCTGATGAATGTGAATGTGATTCTTTTGATTTTTTGTGGTTCTGTTTTGATGTTTGGGTTTGCTTGTGTGGATTTTTTCTTTTGGGTTTTTTTTGTTTGCTGTTCTATGATTTTTCTCTCTGCTTTTGTTTTCTGTCTTGTGTGTGTTGATGATTGATGTCTTTGTTGCGTGACTTTCCGCTGTCGCTGTTGGTGATTGATGTGTGATGATGTCTTGTCTTTTTGTGAAACCAGCATCTCATTAGTTTCCATATTGGATTCTGAAAAACATGTTCATTTCACAACTAGAAAAACAAACAATGTTGTGAGATAATTATTGGATGTTATGAATTCTTAATCCTTCAGGCAGGACATTACTTTCAGTTTAGTCAAACCTCCCATGATTAACATAGGCACTTTCTACAGTAGTAACATTTGTAACTTTCCTTTCAGCTTGGTATTTAAACATTTATATACCCTTTGAAGTGAGCAGAGTGAGGCAGGACCATGTGGTGTGCAAGGTGAGACAGGTACTGAGGGCAGTGGTGGTGAGGCAGGTCCATGTGGTGTGCAGGGTGAGACAGGTACTGAGGGCAGCGCTGGTGAGGCAGGTCCATGTGGTGTGCAGGACAGGTACTCAGGGCAGTGCTGGTGAGACAGGTACTGAGGGCAGTGCTGGTGAGCCAGGTACTGAGGGCAGTGCTGGTGAGGCAGGTACTGAGGGCAGTGCTGGTGAGGCAGGTACTCAGGGCAGTGCTGGTGAGACAGGTACTGAGGGCAGTGCTGGTGAGGCAGGTACTCAGGGCAGTGCTGGTGAGGCAGGTACTCAGGGCAGTGCAGGGTGAGGCAGGTCCATGTGGTGTGCAGGACAGGTACTCAGGGCAGCACTGGTGAGGCTACAGAGGAGCTATAGATTGAGAACTCAAGATCAAGAAGGTACATTTTTAAGAAACAGCTTTGAGACTAGCAGAAATATAGTACTGAACAGATCTATAAGTTAGTACATTTTTCTCAGAAAAAAAAGAAAGCAAAAAAAGATAGCAAATACTCATAAAGCGAGTGGGGTTTCTAATTACAGATGCAGGAGGACACACATCTGAAAGCTTTTATACAAAGAGGGAAGAAAATCAATCCTACAACTTATTTTCATAATCGTGTGTTGCATCTGAGAGTGACATTTGAAATGTCAACAGGATGCATTCTTCAGGCAAGAATTCTGATTACCCCAACTGGGGACTTGAAAGCTTTCACTTTGTATACAACTCCATGGGAGGTATTTTCAAAGGAATGTAATGTGCTTACTATTGAGCAAGTACGTTGTTTAGTAATTTTTAATAAAGAGTTTATCTAAGGTTAGAGGATGGCTTTTTGTGTAAATGTATGCTGAGTTACTTAATTAGTGTTTCTCCTGTAAATTTACTCTTTGATCTAGCTGCAAAATTATTTTCAAAACTTGCTAAGACTGTTAACACATAATTGACTTGTGCAAGTTGTCACCATCTCATATGAAGGTGGAGATATGTCTTCAAATGGGGTTTCATTGTTTAAATAAAGTATATTACTGTGGCTGCACCGAAGAAGAGACAAATAACTATTGGTCTTTGGGAGCTTCTTAAACCCGCTCTCAATTCCTGACATGGATTACAAACCCCAGGACTCCTATAAACCTTCTCAATGGGATTTATCCTCTCTAGTGAAATCTCAATGAATAGCCATTGGCATCTTGGCAAAACTCCATCGAAGGTGAAAAAGAAATCTTTAAGCAGCAAAACCTAACCAGGGCTCGAATGTTAAATCAAATCCACTACCAGCTAATGGAAACCCAGTGAAAAATAAAGCCATCAATAAGAGTAATGTCTCCGGGCAGCTTGGGAAACGATTCCTCTGGACTGGCTTCGTCAGCAGAACTGTAGAGCCACCCTCCCCCCCCCAGCTCCCTCCTACTCCACCCTTTCAATACAAAACCTGACCTGAAAGGTAGAAAAGAAACAGAATCCACAGAATCAGAAGATACTGTACATTTTTAACAAACAGTACTCAAAGCTATTTGTAGAAAAGTACTTTTCTTATTAGCAGTTTATGAAACATTTTGAAAGCGTTCCTGGCTGAATTAATAGTTCTTTTTTTGATATAACAGGACAGTTGCCTTCAGTGTTATGTTTGTGGAGTAGCTTCTGTTCCATATTTATGAATGGGGATTATAGCCCCTCCCACAGCTAGGTGGTACTTTGTTTCTTAAGAAGGCGTGAAAAAGAGTGACACTGGCATATTATGCAAATTTAAGTAACTTTAACTAGAGAATGATCCTCCTGTGGCACATTGCCCTTGAATAATATTGCTAGTTAAACAGAGAGCTGTAATAATTTGCACTTGCTGTGAGAAGATCACATTGATATTGAATTTGCAGCAACCCCTCAGAGGAAGGGTTATAAAACTGTTTCTTTGCTGTTTCTGTTTCTAGATGTGTGATCATCGTACTATAGTTTTCCAGAATTGTGATGCCATCATACTGTCATCGTACTATAGTTTTCCAGAATTGTGATGCCATCATACTGTCATCGTACTATAGTTTTCCAGAATTGTGATGCCATCATACTGTCATCGTACTATAGTTTTCCAGAATTGTGATGCCATCATACTGTTCTTACTATAGTTTTCCAGAATTGTGATGCCATCATACTGTCATCGTACTATAGTTTTCCAGAATTGTGATGCCATCATACTGTCATCGTACTATAGTTTTCCAGAATTGTGATGCCATCATACTGTCATCGTACTATAGTTTTCCAGAATTGTGATGCCATCATACTGTCATCGTACTATAGTTTTCCAGAATTGTGATGCCATCATACTGTCATCGTACTATAGTTTTCCAGAATTGTGATGCCATCATACTGTCATCTTACTATAGTTTTCCAGAATTGTGATGCCATCATACTGTCATCGTACTATAGTTTTCCAGAATTGTGATGTCATCATACTGTCATCGTACTATAGTTTTCTAGATTTTGAAAATGTATGTTCTAAGCATGGTGTGCCTGGAGGGGGTAAGCCAATACCAATTTGTAATGATTAACATTGTTCTATTCCATATATATAGAAATGCTGTTTACAAGTGGAAATACTCCCATAAATGAAACTGCAATGCACATAAAGAAACAGCATCCTATTGCAGGGCTCTGAATTGAATTTCAAAGGGTGTTGCATTTGGTGTCTGCAAATGGAAAACTATTTTAAAAGACAAATGAGGTCAGTACTCAATTCAAGGTCACTGAAATATTGTGCCTATTTATTTAATACAACAAATACAAAATCTGAGCCTTGAATGATTCTGAGCTGTGGCCAATGATTACTAGATACTGACACATTTAACCTGCATTGTTTCTATATCCCTGGCAATATGGAATAGCAGAAGGAGGCTTCAGCTGTGCAGAATCAGCAGCTCTGCATGACAGATTATTTTTTATTTGACAAAACCCTAATCAAACTCAACCTGTAGAAACACAGAATACAGTTGTGTACAGAACACTAGGTGATATTTCAAACCATCAAATAATGAAGCAGCAATATTAGTGAAGGGTACCCCTTTACGAAATCATTTTACAAAGGCATGTATTCTTAAATATCAAAGCCATCTCCCTACAAATAGCAGAACAGAATTTATAGAGGATTATATACAGAATTCTGTGGCATTTTAGTTTAGTTTGCACTGAATGATTTTTAACAGAGTTCTCTCAGGTAAGTAGCAATGCAGTCATGCTGTCTTCACCGTTTTAATCCTTGAATAAAGCCTAGGGTTACTTATCCACATCCAGCCCTTAAAAGCAAACCCATTATGATACAGGGCTTGAAGGAAACCATTTAAGTTTGCTCTGAAGCAACTGTATTAACATGATGTCTCCAGGTGATCCTCTGTGGAGCTATTATGAAACATTCAGGTCTGTGCAACAGCAGTGCATCATTTAACAAAGTTTAATCTTTCAAGAAATCTAGAGTCACCTTTATGCAATAAAGCTTCATTTTGCCTTCGTACAGGTTTGTTATAGCCTTCCTTTAGACTTTTAGCTTTCTGAAAATTAATTCTGATTTCTAAAGCATGCAGTAATCATATTATTGTTATAAGTATTAGGACACTTTTTGGTGCATTTATGATTTTGGAGTCATTTTAAAATAGTTAACTCGCAATGCTGTGCGGTTCTAGCAGGCCTGCGTCACTGCTCAAGCCAGCTTGACGCAGAGGGAAATTACCAATTGAAGTGAAAGGAAACACAATCCACCCATATTTTAATCAAACAATTAAACAAAACTGTGGAATTGCTGCTGCAATTAGTAAACACAGGGACGGGATTTCTCATTCTACACAACGCCGATAACTCTATCTCTTTCCCGTAGCTGTAGCCACCACCACAATACAAAATCTAATTAAAGACCAAGTGATTTCAAAATACATGTTATTTAGGGTATTATCTTGTATTAAAAAAATGAAAGGTGGTCTGAAATTAAAAGGAGAGAAACAAGGAAATATTTAAAATCATCACTTTCTCTGTAATACTCATCCAGTTGAAGGCATCTGCTCGTAGTTGTTAAAAACTGTAATAAACCAACTACCTCAGGAAACTCAACTGCAGTTTTTCCATTTGATATTAAATAAAAACATCTTTGGGTTGAAGAGAATGAAACACACACAAGCATATTATGAGTTCCAGTGACACATAATTATAGTTAAAGTGTGGCATATGCTCGCAGAGCAGGCCCATTACATTGCAAATGAAAGAAGTCCAGTGTCCTGTAAGCAAACACACTTTTTTTCCTGCTGTGAAATGTATTGCAGGAATCCATTCATCACAGGCTGATCAGCATTTTCAGACTACCAAAGCTTTGTTTTTCCAATGCGTAATTCAATCTCACCTGTATTCAGGCAGGCTTATTCTGTGAACAAATTCATGTTGCATGACTGCACACTTCCTTTCTGAACTGTGACTATCACGAGCAATCCCCAGTCCTTTTAGATCTCAAGTGAAGTCAGATGAGAAGAAGGTTTGTGGTTCAATGTAATACAAGATTTGGGGTCTCAAGGCATCATCAGGAGCTAGTCCTCTGCCAGGTGACAGTGCTCTCCCCAGGGCAGGCTCAAGGTCTTTGTCAGAGGACAGTGCTCTCCCCCTGGGAGGCTCAAGGTCTCCACCAGGGGACAGTGCTCTCTCCTGGGCAGGCTCAAGGTCTCTGTCAGGGGTCAGTGCTCTCTCCCGGGGAGGCTCATGGTCTCCGTCAGGGGTCAGTGCTCTCTCCCGGGCAGGCTCAAGGTCTCTGTCAGGGGTCAGTGCTCTCTCCCGGGGAGGCTCATGGTCTCTCCCGGGCAGGCTCAAGGTCTCCGTCAGGGGTCAGTGCTCTCTCCCGGGCAGGCTCAAGGTCTCCGTCAGGGGTCAGTGCTCTCTCCCGGGCAGGCTCAAGGTCTGCTGGGAATAGTGCTCTTTCCCGGGGAGGCTTATCGCACACTGGGCTGGATCAGCCCTGAGCATGTCTGCAGCCTGGGGATTCCTTTTTAGATTTTATTATTAATACAGGCAAGGCTGTTACCCCCACACAACTCAGGCCAATCATGGTAATGACAGCAAATTCAATGGAAGGAAAGCATTTGCAAGGAAATCATCTTCGTATCTCAACATGTAAAGGGAGCAGTAATTTAAACATCAGACGGCCCTTCATGCATACCAATGAGAAGCGCTGGGGAGAGATACACTCAGATACAGACTGTTAGCGCCGAACCAAGAGGCACTGTCTGGAACACAGAGCAAGCATTTATATTCCATTAGATTCATGTCTCTGTGTTTACATCCATAAATAGAGATGCAGTAAACTATGAATGGATATTACTCCTTTCATCAAGCCTCAGGCAGAACCAAGGTGTAGGACATTTTATGTGTCTGTAGCCCGGCACCCACAATCCTCAAACACTGCCCCCATGCTCATAATCATAAATCTGAGAACTCATAATTAGCATTGAAATTGATATATTTAAATATGCTGTAATTTCAGAAGACTGGCCACTACAGTTTATTAAGAATCTAAATCATCATTGAAGCAATTTTGTTCTGAAATAAAAAATAAAATGCAACTTAAAACTACTTACCCCATAAATGAAATATCTGAGTTATCTATTTCTGATAAATCTGAATGCCTGAGAAAGGTCAGAGGTTATAGAAAGTAAGGGTTGGGGCTGACAAGCAGGTCTTCAATATATTATAGATACAAATCCCACAACCAGAGCGACAGTATACAACGCAATACCATTCTTACAAATTAAAAAAGTCACCTATTATTTTCAGGATGAAATTGTCTTTTGCTTGCACAAAAGAGAAAGGTAGCCCATCGGAATGAAACATCCTTCCCCTTCAACGACTGTACATTGCATTGACTGATTTAGATTGTATTGTATTTACTCTGTGCCAGAATGAAAGGAACGACACAATGATCCGGGTTATCTCTGTCACAGTGAAGAATCTTCATTTTTAAATGTCTGGAGAATAAATATCTAAACTGTCTTCCTTCACTGATAACTCTGTGCTCCTCGGTACTAATCTGATAAGCTCCTTTAAAAGCAAAGCACCCTTCCATCAAAGGCAGAATGGCTTTTAACTCTATAAGGACACTGCTGATATGAATCTTTCACCAGCCAAGAAGGCAAACGTTCACCCCTGGGACAAGTTAAGAGGTCAGGCATTGGTTTCACTGCATCTCCCCAAAACACCATTAACACATGAAATGCACATGACTATAAAATGCTGCTGAATATTTTAACATTTTTCATTTTTATATGTTCTTTTTGGTTGGCCTTCACATATAGTGCACAGAATGGCTGTTCTTTTATAATTGCATCTTGTTATCGGTATGAAGTTCAGATATTGTGACCTGGGAGGACTTAAGGGATCAGCAATGCTGTTCCCAATAATTCCCTTCCCTTCAGCCCTGCTTTGGGATGCGATGCTTCTAATAGTAGCTGAGTCCCAGCTCCTGCCTTGTTTGCATGGCGATACCTAATTGAACAGGTAGTGTGAGTGCCAATGACGGGCTGTTTGTTTTCCCTCATATAGGAGTTGTACTGTACTGCACCTCCAGCTTTGTTTGAAGACTGGTATCTTTGCTTTGGAGTATTCCAGTCAGCATCCCTACAGCACCCGGTCTCACAGGGCTGTACAGTATTCACTTCTCCAGGCTACAGCCCTCTTTTAGCCAGTATCCCAGCATGTGTTGGGTTCGGAATAATTGGGACAACCATCATACATCATGGACTAAATTATACAGATTATACATTACAGATTATACATTACATTTCATGACAGCGACATCCACAAAAGCTGCTCACATTCTGGTGTTGAATCACATTAATAAAATAGATTTTCACAAGACCAACTGCACACTATAGCAATTTTCAGCTTCCCTTGAACCACAGCACTGAAAACCGAGCCCCAGAAATTCAATACATAAATAGTTAATAAAGAACGTATTTCCATGTCAAGCATGTGAAATATGATTTCATGAACTGAATTAAATAATTCAAACTGAAAAAACAATTACTAATTCACAAGTTTACCCTCAAGAACATCTTTTTTATTTATCTAAAAATGACACATTAACATTGAACTTTGAGCACTGTACTCACTGAATTGCATTTACACTGCATTGTGAGAGCATCTCAGCACAGCTCCAACCCAGGGCAATGGGGTTCTTGGTTTTAATGGTTTTCAACTGGGAGCAACAAACTCACTTTAAATCTGTTTTTTTATGCCACATATTAAATATGTACAGGATGGAATTCCCAGAATAGACAGATAGCCCACATTCCCAGAGCGTAACTTGTGAATTCATAACTGCTAAATATATTCTATTCTATACTTGTTCTTCCTTGAGCAGATCCAGAGCTTCTGGTTCTGCTGAAATATTTAGAAAACGTACTGCTGTCAGCCCCTGAGCAGCTACTGCAGCACCTCAGCAAAAAAGGTTAAATCCACATGAGTCCTGAAAGCCATTGCAACTGAATCTCAGCATGAAAAAGAACCACCAAATGGGCTTCTATTTGATAATGAAGCGATAGTGAAAAACAAAGACCACACAAGGGAGCGACAGCAAGCAATGAGTTAGCTATTCTAAAGAAGCTGCAGGATGTGCGATCTCAACTCCCTCGGCGCCTCTTCTTTAATTGGGCAGGGATCTTCACTGGAGACCTGACCTGGTGCTTCACAAAGTTTAGTGATGAAGAAACTCTATTCACTCTCAGCCAGCAGAAGAGAGGTGTAGACTAACTAGAACAAATGTTTGCATTTTCACATTAACATTAATTCAGCTGTGTCATTAAAATCTCACGTGCTAAAAATGGCCAGTAAAGATTACATTGCAGTACTGTACTACCAGGTGGAAGTGTAACGTGCGTGGGTCGTCACTGAATAATAATTAGTCAGACACAGCATTGGGTGTTGACACGCCGCAGATTTAATTAACAATACAGGTGCTGCCACTAGGCTACCAGCAATGGCAGATTTAATAAAGAAAACGAAACAAAGCTAAAAATAAAAGTTTGCTGCACAAAGCGAGCGCTAGCCTCAATAAAAGAGCCGTCCCGCTCCAGGATCCTACTACACTATGTTACCGTCTCTAGACTGGTTGGGATCAACATCCCTTAACCTAACTGGCCTCCCAGCGACTCTGGGTCTTTATGACAGTCCTGGCTGGGCAGAGCCTTCACAGGCACCATCTTGCAGTTAAAGGGTTCCTTAGTAGTTCTCCTGCAGAGCGGACGCTCACCTCCTCAATCAGCAAAGCTCCCCAATGTGTGGCATGGCAGTGCTGTAGCCTGGAGCTGTGGTGCAGTTGCTTTTTGAGCTGTGCACAGCCTCCCCGGGTACGCCCCCCATCCCATCAGGACCTCCCAATCAGTTCAGCGCTGGGAGAGCCCACAGCCTCAATTGGTTGCCTAGCAACGCAGCCTTCCGTCATGCGTCCCAGCTGCACACACCTGCGCAAGAACCAGCGACAAGGTCCTCCCTGTCACATGTACATAATGCAACACACATTGTCATAATACAAAGCTGATTCCTTTCTAAAAGGGAAAATCAAGCCATCATTTATTCTGTTGTTGTGTCTGTTTTCAGAGGAAATAGTGCAGGAGGCTAAACTCTGAAAGAATGTTGTGATCACTAACTGCTTGTTTATTCTATATAACTATCATCATTGTAAATATAATTCAGTATCTCTTCTGATGTCCTGCCCATCAGAATGACTTCACCGTGATTGAAAAGACCCCCTTGATTGAAAAGTCCTATGAGTTTATTGTTGGTTGTTTTGGGGTTAGGGTTAGAATTGAATCCCCTTGCCTACCTGCTTGTGATTTCAGTCTCAAATGAAACTACATTTCCTTGCAGTTTAGTCAGAGGACCATCTGCCAGCTACAGACAGGTGTAGTTTTATAAAACTGATCCACATACAATGTGCAAGGATTGGCCTATTATTTCACTTGGTACTTGTACATCACTGCAAGCATTTAACCTCAGCTCGGAACATATTGCATCAGTTAACAATTTGAAGAGCTGTGCTGTAATGGGAATGATGGAAGCTCTCGTCTCCTCTCATCAGCACTTCATTTCTTCAAGCTTATTGGAAATCAGAAAAGCTGTCACTCAGACTGTCAGTTACTGAGATTGCCAATAAAACATTACACTGTAGGATCCAAAGTACAGCAAACAGACAAATACTTTGAATACACCACATTATTTAAACAAGCATTGCATTGCATTAGTTTGTTATTGCTGTGAACAATAATAATAATAATAATAATAATAATAATAATAATAATAATAATAATAATAATATGATTTCTTAAGTGTCTTCACTGGGGATGGGTTGGGATCTGTGCTTTTGGACCGTGCAGTGATACACGTACAAACAGCATACACTGTAGCCCTGTAATATTGATGAGAGCACTTCTCAGGAAGCCCCAACACAACTACACAGGAAGACTTTTGGATTCTACCAGAAAAACAGTCACTTTGCTGACGGGATAAAAAATAAAAACCTACATAGCACAGATTTATGTAAATTTACAGAAGCCCTTCTAATAATAATTAAGTACATGGGGTTCCTCTTAATACCTGTAGATTTTTTTTTTTACTAACCTTTGACTCTAACTGTCTTTTTAACTGACATGCAGATACCTTTGACTTGGGGCAGCAAACATTTTGTTTTTATAATCGGGTGTTTCGAAAAAATTTAAGTTACATTGAAAAATCCATAGTACAATCATAGCACACTCTTAGCGAAATCATGGTAAGGAACAGACAAGCATATTACACATCATGCAAGAATGATAGGTACATGTTATGTTTCTCTGAGGTATTACTATCTGGGTTTGTAGTCATTTTTAACCATTTTTACATTGTTATGGGATTTTCCTACTGTTGAATAACTGTCACCCTCTATAGTCAAAATTTTAATTTTGATCAGCAGGTGTCGGTTGGTTTGTAAAGTTATTATGAGACAAAGTCAGTGGAGATTGTGCTTATGAAGCTGCCATCAATCTCTATACCCCGGACACACCTTCTCATGTGTTTTACACATCATTTACAGTAACTGGAATTCAGAAAGCTATGCTGTTAGTGGAAAAAGAACCCTTCTTTTATTATTGTTATTATCATTGCTTATCCCAGCACCCATTCAAGCTCACAACACATTTAACAGGCACGTGAATACAACTATCAATCAACCTGCTAGTCTACTGCCAGACCCCTTTCATTTATTTAAGAGCTTTGTCAATAAAGGACTGCAATTTAAATAGACCTAATCAATAAGGCATACAAAAATCTATCGTCATTTTAAACATCATTCGTCCCTTGGTCTATTCATTTCAGTGGCACAGTGACTACCACCCTGATGCTAATGAGAGAAGTAGCCAAGTCGAGCAAAGGGTTAACATTAGCATTCCGGTTCAAATCAGGTCACAAGCAAAAGGTGTTTGGTGATGTCACAATACCATCCCACTGGGAGTCTCAAAAAAGAAAAGTCATGTATTAGATTAAACAAACTAACCTTTCAACATTGCTGATACCATGAAACAGAACATTTGAACTCAACTTTACAAACCAGCTAAATGAGAATCTCCCTTCCTGGTGCATTAGGCTGCTGTACTGCAGGTGAGCGAACCAGCAGATCGTAATAAGAGAACCTCTCTGCAATCCGCTTGCTGTCTGTGGTCTCCAGAGATGCACTACATTGCTAATGAGCAAAGGAAAAATGCTTCACTACTTGCTGCAAGGGATGCCATTAATAATTAGCATCTAAAAGAGGGCATCACCTCCTATTGAACAATTATCTCGCATTTTGCTGGGGAGCGATGCATTCTGTCTGGAGCTGATCTAGTGTGGGTGGTCTTTTGGGATTGTACAGCCACAGCTCCTATGAAACTCCCCGTCACTGACTTTCAATTTACTACTGAAAGCTGATTTATTAATAGAAAATCTGAGTTTAACATACAGTAAAAACAAAGTTAAAAGATGACAAACCATCCTGTATTGCAGTCAGTTTATCAGTGATTCTTCAGCCTGATTTACATGTATGCAGCTGTAGGCTTTTAATAAGAGAGTCACTGTGGAGGGTGAATGTTAACTCTGCTCTGTCTCATGAGCAGGTGTATTTGGAACAAGTAGCATCTTGTAATTGGCCTCATTCAGAAACATCTGCTTGTTGGATAACTATTGTGTTAAAAAATGTACTTTGTGAAAATACAAATGGAAAAAAAAGTTGTATAATTCCTTATTTAATGTGCAACAAATTATTCATAAATAGTAAGAAAATAATGGACCCGTGATTGTCTTCTCAGCTGGTCTTTTTTGAATAAAATGTTCAGCCATAATATATTTATGGTTTTATTTTACACAGGTAATCCCTCCGAGATCTAACATTTAATTTACTGCAGCAGCTTGATAACATATTCTCTTACATGACCAAACAAGCAACCCGCCATGGTTTACAGCACTCTGAATTCTGTTGATAATTACACAATTTTAGATAATTACACAACTTTAATAAAAGAATAAACAGTTTTAGCTTTGTTTTTCAGAATGCATGTCTGTATAATCGCGAGTCACACTTTAGGTGTTTATTCTGGAATTCAAATGACCACAGTACACAACATAACATGTCTTCTTTATCTGAGATTCTCTGCCCTGTTCTATTAATTTACACACAGCCAGACACCTGTTAGCAGAATGATAATCATTTAAAACAAGAGTCGTGTTCCCTGGTGTGTTGGCTAAATATTTTGGGATGACCGATCACTCTTTTGTATTCTAGTTAAACATCTCGCATTGATAAGTGTTTGGAGAAATGGATAGTTGGCTCATAGGGTCCCTGGGTTGGTAGTGAAAGCGATGACATTTAGCAGATGCATAAACTGTACTTTTTTAATAACTGGCAACAATGAGGACAATTAGTCTCTGGGTAATTGTGAGCTGCTTTTGCGACAAATTAAGACCTGGAAATTGATTGTCCTCTCCCTCGCTCCAGGTGTGACATTTGAAAATGTCAGTCCGAGAAGTTTTAGATGATTCCAGGCAAAGATATTTAAACTATTATAGAAATGAGAACGCTTTTTTTATTGAAAAAGTCAAACCAATTTCAAGGGGAAAAAGGTAATTAAATAGGACAGCCGCAGGTACTAATGATCCCCTTCCCCCTCAGTGTGACACAGGATAAAGCAATTATTTATCTAACCTTTGCACTCCTTGGGCTTTACACTGCTATTATGAAAAAAAAAATACCGGATGATGTGCCTCATGACGTGTTACTGCGTCTCTATCTATCTATCTATCTATCTATCTATCTATCTATCTATCTATCTATCTATCTATCTATCTATCTATCTATCTATCTATCTATCTATCTATCTATCTATCTATCTATCTACCACCACATTATTGAATTTAGCATTTAAAAAAACATGTAGTGATTAATTGTAAAATAATATTAATAATTAAGATTTTTGCAAGACATCTGTTATATGAAATGGGAGGATTCTGTTGCTGATGGGATTTTTGTGCTTGACACAGTGACCAGCAGAGGGATACTCTCAAGATGCTGGTGGTGAATATATTTATACCCTTCTAACAAAACTGATTTAAAGATAAATGGGGCACAACAAGTCTTTGATTTTATTTACAAAAATAAAATATTAATGTTAAGAGGTTAGATTCTTTATCCTTAAAAAAGGGAGCTCACATGTTAATGCAGCACAAATTGAACAGCATAGATTTACTGGCCTGACTCAATGGAGGGTCACACAGGCAACTTGGTGCTGAGTCAGAATGATTTGTGAGCATGGCTAAACACAATCCCACCTCCCATTTCATTAAGTTCATTTTGAGAAAGTTTTTTTTATAAGGGTGCTGCATATGCCCTTGCTTAATGATTGTTCACTCCAAGTCGTTATCAGGAGGGGAAAAGGTTACATTGTTTGTAGGTTTAATGAAATAACAATGTTGTGACAGCTTAGTATTGCACTGCTAGTTATTAAGAACAGCGGTAGATGCTTTCTTAAAACAAAGGTGTAACACTGGCAGCCTTCCAGTTGGTTGGAACTTGTCCTGTTTCTAATTGTACTTTTATAATGTCACAGATGGAACAGCATATGATGAGACACCAGTGGTAGCAAGTAATCGTCAAGACCATCTGGACTCTTTGTATTGCAGCCGTCAAGTTTTTCAAGTTAAATTGAGGTCGATGGGAGTAAAAGTAAAGTTAAGGGAATAGAAAATAGTTGAGCAGCAAGAGGTGCAAAACAAAGTTGTGCAGCTCAATTGCTCATCTTTGACTAACTCCTTGTACATTTAATTGAGCAGTAGAAAACACTTCCTAATTTATAATTAATACTAGAAGACATTTACTGAAAGCAATTAACTTCACTTTCTGAAGTTCTTGCAGTCAAATTGAAAATCACGAAAATCCGATTCCCACTTAAAAGCAATGCTTGACATAGCTAGATATTCCAAGAGGGAGAAGGAGTCTAATACCCTTTCTTTGGACTCATTATACTCCCCACACTGGCAAGAATAATCAGGAGTGTCTCTCAGGCGTGAGCCATGATGCTTCCAGTAGCTGATGTTCAGTTTATTCACTTATTCAATAGAAAGCAGCATACTGTATGTCACCATCCCTCACATTCTAAGTCAATGAGCAGCTTCCACACCATTGTATTGGTGCTTCATTTAAATATGCAGGTGACTGAGTGACCTATCCTGAAAGCACTGTGAAGCAAGAAGTGTGTGGGGCAAATAGTCAGCACTCTGTATCAGCTAGATAAACCAGCGCATGCATGTGCCAGACTTTACAAACAAAATGCACAATGCTATTTATTATTTCATAGCTTTAAATCATTTCTATTTCATTACCAACATAATGTATTTCAAATGAAGGACACTGTGATGTTCACTGTTTACTGTATCCAGAAACATAGAAAGCTTTCCTTCCCTTCTCACTCCCCAGGCTCTATAAAAGAGGTTCACTGTCTCACTGCATACTACCTGTTCCCAGTTCTGCATAACAAGTCCTGTTTAAAATGAACGTGACAGTGGTGGTGCTTTACTGAGATAATTGCAGTACATCAGTGCATCCCACTACTTCATGTTACTTTACAAATGCAAAGTAGCTGATACTATAGACCGATATAACTGACTAAGTAATGTCACATGAAAGAGGCGCCTGTCTTATTTCCTATTGATAATATTCATTGGCAAATGCACTTTAAAAAAGAGTCTTATTGATATTCATTGCACATGCTTAGGAAAGCAATCTATTACAGCCCAGTTCGCCCACAGTTATTAAATACAATGTGATGTATTCTGATGCCTTTTTATTGGGCAAGTTGTAGCAGCCTGTCACTTCACAGAGATCTCGATGAATGGGTCTGAAAAACTTGAGTAAATACCCGTCTGATGTATGCTAGCACCACCAAATGCAACTGTAACCAGCCTGGCAAATGAGGGTCTTTCAGAAGAAAAATGTGTTAATTATTTCAAAACATTGCCAAAAATGTGTCTCGGAGAGATGGAATCCGGGCAATCATAACAATTGCTCCAATTCCATCAGAGAAATCAGGGTGGAAAATCACTTTTACAGTCTTCTCCTTGTGAGGCATCAAAAGAGATGCATGGTACTGGAATGAATGAAAACCTAGTGCAAAGTAAAAAAGTTTTCCACACACCCACACCTCTGAGGAGTGCATTCATGTCCCAACAGCAGAGTGGTTCAGAGATCTGCTGTCTAACACATCTCTGATGTCTGAGAGCAGGTTAATCTTTTATGAGGAATATGAATCTGAAAGAGCATGCTCTGTGTTGGGGGTTTAAATGTGTCAAGCACAGAGGGGGATGTTTGCAAGCAAGGGGACTGTTTAGTTGATCTGGAAATAATGAATGGGACCCTATTCTGAACGAGCTACTCATTTAACAGTGTTCAGTACAGCTGTGACCTGTCTCTCTTCTAAGCTGATAGAGTAGCTGTTTTTACAATACTCTTTATTTTCTTGCTTTTTAAACACTGTTTGATTCAGGTCCTTGCTCAATTAGTGCAATGCTCCAAATGCATTTCATACTAAAGACTCATATACACAATACAGTGACGGTACTCTACATTGACTGTGAGAAAGGCAGGGTCAAAGAGAAATAAAACTATTCATTTTATAAAACTAGTAAACAACTGGGGCAAAAGTTTTAGCCCTTAAATGTCCTTTATGGTAACAGTTTATTTTTTTATTTTACAAAAGAGTGGCACTTGATAAGGCTGGCCCATTGTACAGAATTCAACACATCCAGCATGTACCATATGTGTGGCTCTCAGGGAATGTTTAAAATAGAATCCATTTATTTTCCATTAATTAATCATTCCATTAGGCTTCTTTTGGATTGCTTCGTTTGCTACATTTAATTATTTTTCTTACTCAGTTAATTAAACACTTTTAAAATTAGTTTTATATATTAAAATAGGCCAGGAAGTTGTTGGCAGAGAGAGAATACACTGCATAGATTTCCAAAAAGGTCAGAGACAATCTAACAACAAAAGCAGTGTGAAAATGTTGTGTGAAAAGGCTCTCTCATGGCATTTGGACACTGGTGGCGCTGTGTTTTATCAAAAAATCCCATTAGAAAACACAGCAAATTAAAAGGGTTTACAGGGAATGCCTGTATCAGTCAGAGTAATTCACATTGAATCCTGTGAAGGGTTTTGTTATTGAATACACAGGATTAATGCTCAAACCATGCCAGTGTAATTTCCTCTGTCAAGAAGGTGACGAGTGATTGAGTACAGGGACATTCTCCAGTCATTGGAAGGGCAAGGTGACTGAACTACTCTATGAAAGGATGGTCAGGATTAGGCATGATCGTTGAGTAATGTGGCAAGGTTCAGATTATGCCATCTTTACAATACATGTAAAAAAATAAGAAATCATCACACAGTACACCCGAAGCTCCCTGTTTTGCTGATGACACTTCGTGAATGCATGCACACTGATAGATTAATTTTGCCGGCATAATATCCGTCATTTATCAATGTTGGGTCAGCAGGTTAATTCCCCTTTTATTTTCAAGCGAACTGCGGCCTGCTCTTTAATTCTTCTGATCTGACCCCAGTGGCTTCACTTGGCAGAGCTGCACATCACA
The DNA here is from genome assembly GCF_017654505.1 of Polyodon spathula. NCBI lineage: Eukaryota > Metazoa > Chordata > Actinopteri > Acipenseriformes > Polyodontidae > Polyodon > Polyodon spathula. The sequence continues at coordinate 8,532,232 of NC_054564.1, read as the reverse complement.
GCTGCGTGTTGAATCACATGGTTTGTTGTCTCCATCTGCATTCAAGCCATGAACTCGACTGCAGATTAACACAGTGAAACATCATACATGCCTGGGACCAGAAATAAGAAACTTTCCAATCTTTGAATGAATGTATTTTTAATGTATTTGTCTGTTTGCTTGTCTGTTGTAATTCATACCTTTTCTTAGGAGAAATCCATTAAAAGGCAAACCTAAAGAAATCAGTTGTAGTTTCTCCATATTTCCAAAGCAAAATGTTCATCTATCAAACAACTCATGTACCAGCATGGCCAGTGAACTTTCCATCACACAGTGTAGTGTATAGTACAGAGCTGGGGATGATATGCAAATAGTACTGTACTAGCTAGTACTCAACTTAATGCAGAACTAAGGACTACATTTTGAAATTTCTTGAAATTGACCATCAGAGACTGTCTACACTATGCATTGATAAAGCCAAGCAAGAACAGCTGCTTGGATGTCAATAAATCTCACTGCTCAGCTTTTCATTAGTAGAGTTCAAGCTGAAAAGGCACGGGGATATTGCTTGTGGTGTCGCCTTAATGAAGTGATGATTGGAGAAGGAAAACAGGATTAAAATCAAAGAAAATAATTCCTCTCCTGTTTACAAATAGCTGTCTCTCCTCCGGGCTCTTTCTGGGTGATTTGACAGGAAGCTGCTGAATGTAGGAGACATGATGTTCTTTCGACTGCTCTAACCTGCTCCTACTGTAAGTGTGTTTCCTTTTCCTATACAGATGTTCAGAATGAGCTGGAGGGGTTAGTGACACATGTGTGCAGTCTATTGTTCCCAACATGTTGGGGAAACCAGAAAAGTCATAGAAATTTATTTTCAAGGCTTGTAAGTACATCCTGCTTTTAGGAAAAAATATGTATTTGGGTGTTCATAGAAAAAATGCATTGAGCACAACTGGCAATACAAGAGTAAAAGAGGACTGACAGCAAAGCCAGCAACAACTGTGACTGTTTAAAACATGCTTTCAAAAGTTCTTACATCTCATTATATATTTGAGATATATGAGATGTAATATCTCCACCCACCTTTTTGCAAATCTATTTCACATTTTTCAAATTCTATTTCACATTTTAACCCCAAAAATTGGTTCTTGCAATGGTGACTAACCAGACTAGTACAAGATGCAATGACTACAAACATTTGACTGGTTACAAGGTGTTGTGGGAGCCCAATTGTTGCTGTCTGATGTACTCTCCTCCAGGCACTGTAGATTAAATATAGGAGCCGCCCCTTATACCAGCTCACTCGGACCATTAGCTTGATTGGGTCATGCAGGAGCAGTAAAACTTGCATTATTATTACCTGAAGTTTTATTTAGAACCCTTGGAGCTTTTGTTGAAGAATACATAACTCTAGTGCTCTATTTCAATTACTGTACATGCGTGTTCCACGGACGGCTATACTTACTCACCAAGGGAAATGATTATTGCAGGAGGGTCTGGTGTGTTTGGCCAATGCAATGGTCTTCAGTGCAGATTGGTAGCCCTTGGTTGTTACCCGGCAGCACAGCACTGTTCTTGGCTGGATTAGATAAGAGAACTACATTGTGTTTGTGATTTTGTTTCCTTCTTTAATGCAGTAATCTCAAACAGAAATTGGCAGAGATACCGGCTGCTCCACACTAGTTCCCTCTAGCATGAATGACAATTGATTTTGCGTATGTGATGATCTTTAAACATGTGTTGTAGAAGAAAAAAATTAACTGCAAAAAAAACAACAAACAAAAAAACCAAGCCCTATGGCTATGTGTGATGCTGCAGTAGTAATAATGTAACTATGCAGTGCAGATTACATTCTATTTCCAACACAACCTGTTGACCTGTGAAAAATGCAACGCAATGTAAAGGGAAAGTAGACTGGAAAATTCCAGCAACATACTCACACAGCACAGTGAAAGCACCCATACCCAGAGTGGAGAGAAACAAGGCTTCTATGTCCAGTCCAGGGCATTACTATATTGCCTATTGCCACCTATTTAAGTGGTTGCAGTTCTGGTATGAAGCTTCTGTACAAAGCTGGACACTATTACGACTTATTACATTGTGCATGCTTGTTGGGATGAGAGTATAAGGGAATGCACTCTGATTCTCTGTCGCTCCCCCTTCTTTGCCATCAATCTCTCTCAGGATATCACACAATTATCCATTTGATATTGTTGCAAATAAGGCCTTCTATTACCTTTGCATGCCTGGTAGCAAAACCTTTAAAAAGAGACAGTGGGGGATTAAAAAGTTTTGAAGAACCGGCAATTAATTTATTAAAGGGTGTTACTTTTAGAAACAATTTTGATTTGAAGAAATAACACCATTTGGTTCAGAGTCCCGGGGTAGTGAAAGTCAATTGTCTTCTGCATGCTATTTGTTTAAAATGTCCTGAGAATTGGCTGCTGATTCAGAGTAGCGCACACACTTCATTGAAGAAGCACAGACTAGAGCACTTCCACAGTATGCTTTTACAAACTGCAGTGCCGATGCATTTAATAAGAACAATCCTATTGGGATGCTATTACAATTCAAGTATGCAGCGATGGACAGTGGACAATTTTAGGATTGAGACATTATAAAAAGAAAAATAGACGTTCATATATATACACATATTTTTTAAATGGTGTCTCAATCCTAAAATTCTAGGTGATGCAAAAAGTTTGGCCATAACTGTATAGCCCACCACCCCTAAAACACTATAATAATATTATTAATATTAATACAAGCTGTAATCCAGTCCAACTTTGAGCTCCCATCAGGAGTCACTCATCAATGTACAGCTCCTGATTTGAATACCTCATAGCTCTTTAGTCAGGGAATTCAATTTCTTATGCTGCTTTACTCAGAGGTATTGTAAGCAAGCCTACATCTGATTACTACTTTTCAATCCCCAGGGAAAGGATTTTCAGAAAGTATGTAAATACTTGTAATGTTTCCAGAGTTGCTGGCTGATAAAAGTGCCCCAGTGTTTATGTGCCGTGCATGTTTCAGAAGACGGCAGTGTTGGAGCATTTTTCAATTATGATTGATTTGACAAGGTATGTCAAGTTTCACATACTATAAATACATAAGACTTTCTTTTGAGAATTATTTAGACAGATAGCACATGTTTTAATATTAGTTCTATATAATAATTAACAGATGTTGTTAAAGAAAACCTTTATAAAGCATGTTTTATATGTAATTTAAATTGAATGTCATGCTTTCTTTTTCTATACTTTCTAAAAGTTCATTTGACAATGTATACAAGGCAAAGCAAAAATGTTGTTTAATGACTTAGAATGCAATGCCATGATTCCACCAAGCTCTGCACTACAGTTTGTGCAATTTTAAACTTTTTGCTTTTACAATTAATGAAAATGACAACTTCGTGGCATGGGTGATCTGAAGATATAACCACACTGTCTAGTAAAGTATGATTACATCACTTGTGCATGTTGTTACTACCAGTTAAATGATACCCTGTTCATTATAATGCATCTATTAAGCAGCTATACTGTGTTTATACTTTGTATTAATGGACAGCTTTAAGAGGATCTTGGTAGAAATATTCATGCACAAGGATGGATTCCTATGCGATATGCATGGCACAAATCTGTTTCTATGCACACACTCAGCAGGGGGTGTACTCACAGTGGAGGGAATGCTGAAACTGATAAACTGTCCAATTTTGAAGGCGAGCATTGGAATACTCTCATTGCACATGCATCCTTGATGATAAATGTTGCTCTGCATTGTGCATTTCGAACCAGACTCCCTCCCAGCACTACATCAATAGAAAATGTTCTGTTTACAGGTATTGGTAGCTGTCTTTCAGACAGCAGGCTTTTCTTAAATTTACTATGGAAATAGCAGCACATCAGCAATCCTTCCCAGGGAGTTTAAAGCGTTTATCATTGCGGGCCAGTGCTTCCCCACCAGGACTGATTGAGCTGACTGTAAACACTTGGATCTGCAACACTGTCTGGCAATCTCGACAAGCATGCATCTCCCTCCAATCCCCATTTTATTGCTGGTTTAGCGATTTATTGAATTAATTCATGAAATCATACATGAATAAACAGTATTTCAAAATGCTTGTGTGAGATAGTATCCTTGAATCTGAAAGTCAGGTTCGTTTGAATGCAGAGCAAGCTTTTATTGGGATGGGAAAGGAGGTGGAAAATGCAATGAGAGAGAGCGAGAGCGAGAGAGAGAGAGTGAAAGAAAGAGAGAGAGAGAGATAGAGCAGGTTGCATGTTATTATGTCTTTGGTTACTTTTTTATTATTTTGGCAAAATCTAAGTAGTTATTTTTTAATGCCAATAAAAGCCTCCTTACATTGTGTGGGAGAGAGAGATGGAAAGGGGTTTCAAGCAAGCTACATAGAAATCAACAGCTGAATACAAAACTGAAACACGATAACATTGTGGGGGCGAGATGGAAAGCTTTGCTTTAAAAAATGTGCGCCATTTGCCACTGTTCTGGGATCAGCTCTGCAGAATGCAGCATTGCCTGTTTGGACTGTGCTTGGTGAATGCGCCATTCAGGAGCCTGTGTCTGTATTATAGAGGTCATATTTATATCACTACTCCAGTGAATGTCATTAAGCAACATAAACCAATCAGTACTCAATCAACATACGCATCTAGAGAATGAAACTGGTGACTTAATCCTTTTATTATAAAAAGAAAAAGCAATTAAAAACAGCCACACTTGTTCAAAATAGAATTAATAATTCTTCTATTACAATCCAGGTTTATTTTCCCTGTCTTCTGTCCCTTGTATGACAGTACACGAACTCCAATCTGCACAGAAAGCACACAAACTCCAATCTCCAATCTGGAGTAAATCGAAAATCATAAAAGAAAATACTGACTGCATAATCCACCACCTGCAGAAGTGCTGCTGTTAGTAAACCAAACAAGAGTTATTCCACAACATTTGAAAGTACACATATACCAAACTATTGCAAGTGAAATATACTGCTAAATATGTGATTTAAATACATAGAAATATATAATCACATACTGGACTTCTGTTTTTAGTATTGAAACACTGTGGAGTGTAAATACATGAGAGTCACTGGGGCAGATTTAGCTCACAGCATATGGGCAGCGTTCTTAGCTGGACTCTGCAAAACAGTTCTAGTGGGTGAGTTTGTCTGGTGCTTACAGGAGTGAGCAGTAATATTCACCCTTGGCAGGATGCATATTAAAATAGCCTGTTGCACAATAACTTGGCACCATATTGGGAGCAATATATTTAATATTTATATAATAATGCTTCTAAATCATCTCTTGGGAACGAGATTAGCTTTCCCTGGTTGCAGGTGATCTTGTGGACCGCTGAATTGAGCTGGGATTTCATCAGGGTAATGAAATGGGATTGCAATACAAGCTCCATGGGAAGAGCTGCTCATGAGGCAGATTAACGCAGTAATGTGTGAAAGGAGCACATCCTATTTATAAAGAGGAGCAACCTGTTACCGTGAGGTCGATGGAATAATAGCTTCAGCGACACCCATGAATTTATCAGTATAGTCCAAGACAGACAACAGCATTGTTTTGACAGTGTGATCTATCAAACACAGTTAATGGGAGCCCGACAGTTCACCATGGTCAGTTCAGCTTCATTAGTGACGGTGTATCTAGTCATGGCTGCACAATTGTTTTCAGTGTCAGCCTATGAGCACAGCAGGTCTGCAAATCTACAATCTGCAGGACCAAACATTTCTGGAAAATGACTTGCAAAAGCACATTGTAAATGAGAGTCATTTAGCAAAACCTGCACAGCCTACACTGTTAATCCCTTCTACAAATAATCAAGTGCTAAAGAAGCTCTTAATGCTATTGTTAGCTGTAGTGGGATGTGTTATCAGAGGTGGCATTAGCAAGGCTTATAACGAGGGTGGAATTGGAATGTATTGCAGCCTTACCAGTATATTGGGGGAAAAAAACTCACGCTTGAGGGTGGAGGAGTGTATAACATAAAAGCTTTCTATTATATTATATCAGAAACAGTGTTAATGCAAGGAGTTTGAGGGAGGAGGACAGAATAGCAGGATTGTACTGTATTGCATTGTGTTGTATTGTATCAGAGACAGTGTTAATGCAGAGAGCTGGAGAGTGAGAGGAGGGAGGAGGATGGAATAGCAGGTGTGTACTGTATTACATTCTGTTATATTGTATCAGAGACAGTATAATGACTGGGAGTGGTAGGTATTGTCTGTTAACTCACTCTGTGTCAGCGATTGTTATTCAAATGAGCTGCACCATTTCAGAGATATACAGGAGCAAAAACACAAGCCGAGGGCAGAAATAAAAATAAAAAAAACACCACCGAGGCATAAAACAACCTTTTCCTTGCGCAATATATTCCTGATATCTTCAAGTCCTCACAATGGGACTATCCAGGACAAACAAACAAACAAATGATTTAGAAAAGCAAGAATAGATTATGGTTCATGCTGCACTAGAGGCATTTAAATTGCATTCAGTTATATATATTGCAAATCCTCATTCTTGTTAGAAACAGAAGACACCAATTTCCTTTCTTACCACCCCCCCCCCACCTTCCTTGCGTATCATGTAGCTTCCCGAGACCCAACCAGTTTTCCTGTGCATGAGCTCTGAGCTCTTTTGAAGCTGTTTAAGATTCTGCCCTGCCTTTGATAGCGGATTTCACTAATCTTGCTGTTGCTGCCTGGAGGTAATTGCAACTAACAGCGTGTGGATTTCTAAAAGCCCCCTGGGGCAGCACAGAACTACAGTTTTACCTGCCCTCGGGTATGAGAGACACGGACCTATCAATAACCCCATTGAGAGCAGCACTGCCTTGATGTGGGAGTCCCCAATGATTAACAGTGAGTTCCTGTTTACAGGAGCGATGATGGGCAAGGAAAGGATTTATAGATTATCTTAGTCCACTACGACCCCGCAGCGTGCCAGAGCTCGCCTCCTCTGTGCCAGCCTCCACATGCTTTTGTTTTGGCTTTGTCCAACTGGGGAGGGCAGCTATCCTGCCCCCTGGCACATGGCTTCCTTACGGCTAGCCTCTCTTATCTACAAGCTAATTTATGGGCCAAAGACTGTAGTGTAAAATATGCATATTGTAGTGTCTAGTCTGTTTTGATAAATAATCTACCGCATGAGTGGTCTGACTGAAACAAAGGCAGTACTTCAGTTTAGATGTGGTGCTCACTCCAACATTACACATGTATGTACAACTCAAGTACCGTCATTAGGATGGTGAATTCAGGTACTATTTGAATCTTTCTATGTCTTTTGATGCTGCAGTACCTCAGATAGACAAGTCTGGGATTTTTCTAGATGCTTCACAGCCAGGCGTCCAGCTGTTTTGACACTTGATTCGCAACCCCCTTTGCTTCAGTGCTGAAAAAAAGGAATAAACGCATCCATCATTAATGGAAAATAAAAGGTTAGACGCTGTTTTCATCCAAAACATTGTGCTCTGGGGAGAGAAAGGAACTTGCAGTAAATGTTACCTAGATAATTATTATCTAAATGAAAATGTCACATTGTGTGAGCAGAGCAATTTACAAAAGGAGGTCTGTGATTATCCAGTTTATTTTGTTCAGAAATTAAAATGTTGCTCTGGATATTTACAGTATTGACCAGGGCATTGCCACAAGGTGGAGGTTTTTGAAGGAGGCCTGATGGCTCAACACTTCGTCCACTCCAGACTCGCAGATAAACAGAGGAGGATTTGAAGGGTTCAACAAACAACAAGAGCTTAAAATCCCGGGCTTGTTTATTTCCAGTTTCATTAAACTGAAGACCGTGACTCGGAAATAAATCTATAATGCATGATCAGCTGTGGGGGCTGACTGTCTGGGATCTCCGCTCTGCAGAATGCAACATTGCCTGTTTGGACTGTGCTTGGTGAATGCCATTTCCCATGAGAATATTACAGCACTTTTGACAACCCTTCTCAATCAAGAGAACACCTTACTGATAGACATGTATTAATAAAGTGTGACTCTCCAAACATGATACATATGGTAGTCCAGTACCATTCAGGAGACTGTGTCTGTATTATAGAGGTCATATTTATATCACTACTCCAGTGAATGTCATAAAGCAACATAAACCAATCAGCATTCAATCAACATACGCATCTAGGGATTGAACGGTGTCACCTAATCCTATTATTATAAAAACAAAAGGCTATTCTAAACAGCCTCACTTGTTCAAAATAGAATGAATAGTTCTCTTATTACAATCCAAGTCTATTTTTCCTGTCTTCTATCCCTTGTGTGACAGCACAGGAACAATCTATAAACAGATGCGCAGAAGTCCTGGAGTAAATCTAAAATCATACTAGAAAGCAATGGCAGTCTATTCCTACCTGGCAGAGAGACCGATGGATATTTGACTGGCTCAGCTGAGACACAAGTGTAATGTAAAGGTATTTTCACATTCTTTGAGCCTTACAGGAATAATCACGTGTATCCTCTTTGTTTACCGATAAGAAGTTCAAAAGACTGTATAATCTGAAATAAGCATGTTCCTTTGGATATACAGCAGTTATAATAATAATAACACTATGTAACACAATTTTTGTTCCTGGGTAGTAAGTGTTATTTCCTAATTGCTTATGCCTCAAAAGTATAGAACATGGCTATTATTCCCCACAAACTTTGCTTTTGTGACCAGGACAGGTAAATTTCAAAATATCACTATTTCCAATGAGAAAACAAGTGCTTTTGTGTCTTTTCGTTCACATAAAGTCAGAAAAAAACAACATATGAATCCAAATGAACATGTATTTATACTAAAGTAATACAAAAATGACCACAAAAGATTTAGAAGTGAGTATTTTTTCAAGATTTACGATTATACTGTAAATTTACAGTATAATCGTAAATCTCGAAAAACTAAATCTTTTGTAGTCATTTTTGTATGACTTTAGTATAAATACATGTTAATTTGGATTCATATGTTGTTTTTTTCTGACTTTATGTGAACGAAAAGACACACATTTGCCCGTTTTCCCATTGGAAATAGCGATATTTTGAAATATCACTGTCCTGGTCACAAAAGCAAAGTTTGTGGGGAATAATAGCCATTTTCTATACTTTTGAGGCATAAGCAATTAAGAAATAACCCTTACTACCCAGGAACAAAAAAAAAAAAAATTGTTACACGGTGTAATAATAATAATAATAATAATAATAATAATAACAATAATAATAGTAATAATAATAATAATATTACAACTATTATATCAATATTGGCAGTAGTGCTTATTCAGTCCAACGATTCTAGATGCAGGTTTTAGAAGGCAGCAAATTTACCAGGCAGGGAAAGCTGACATCCTTTTATTACGGCTTTTGCAGCACTTGGCCTCAGACTAGATTGCTTGCTTTCCAATGGACTTCACCTTAATCAGGCAGCAAATCATATACAAAAAAAAAATGAAAGAAAAAAACAGGCTTTGAGACTCAGAGAGGCAGTTTCTCTGGAGTCCTTGGTCTCTCGGCTTTTGTCATTTGAAGGACGTTTTTTTTTGTCCTTGTCTCCAGATGGCATAACTATTATCTTTCAAGTGATAAGTGTTAGAGCTGTACTTTTATACAATTTCTATCTGTTTGATTGCCTGTGTGATTGATTAGAGGAAATTAAAACAGGAGAGGTGTTGAATAGATTTTGGCAGAACACAGAGTCTCCAAGAAAAGACCAGACTCAGTTTGTAATCTGGCTTTAAAAAAATGCTAGAAACAGTAAATAGAGCCGAGCATTCACACAATTACACACAATAATAATACTTACCTGCTGTTATATATATATCATTTTTATTTTAAATTCAAGAGGGCACTTTTAAACTGCAAGTAATTTCTAGTTATCTGTAGTTGTGAGACAACACTGGGATGGACTTCTGCTGAAATGAGATCATGTCCCTGCTAGGATTTGAAAGGAAATTGCTTACACTATGCAGGTCATAATCTGATCAAGTCATGGCAAAGCAATCATGCAATATGCAGAGCAGTCACAGGGAAAGCACTCAAAGGGCGAGCGTGCAAACAGACTTTCCTTTTAAAACTCTGACGTGTGATCCTGATCCGCTCCATGCCCTCGCTTTGTGCCTTTCCACTGGGACTCAACAGTCACTCAGTAATACTGAGCAGTGGTGTGTCCAGAAAGGGAGACAGTCTGAAAGCTCTTCTGTTCAGCAGGACCCCCCAGTCAATCATTGTTTTACCTTGACTCCTGTCCTATTTATTCCTGCACAGCTCTAGTTCACTTCCAGACCCAACCCCAGCATTACAATCTGCCTTCGGGTTTGTATATGTTATACAATGTATCATAGGAGGCTGTGTGGTCCAGTGGTTAAAGAAACAGGCTTGTAACCAGGAGGTCCCCGGTTCAAATCCCAGCTCAGCCACTGACTCACTGTGTGACCCTGAGCGAGTCACTGAACCTCCTTGTGCTGCGTCTTTGAGGTGAGGCGTTGTTGTAAGCGACTCTGCAGCTGATGCGTAGTTCACACACCCTAGTGTTGTATCTTGTAAAGCTCTTTGTGATGGTGGTCCACTGTGAAAGTCGTTATATAAAGATTATTAGAGGTTAAATCATACGTTACCAATATCTGGGATATTCGTTTCATAACAACGACAACAACCAAAGAAAAAAATGTAAATTACCCTGATGAATCTGACCCATTATTTGTTTAATGGGAGAGCAATTTTAAACTCCACATTGTTAAGCATTGCTGTCGTTTATTATGTAGCTACTGTATGGTCGAGGCTTCGCGGTCAGTATGGGACAATGTCATTTCGCACTGTAATTGCATTGGCAAAAGCCTGTTGCCATGTTGTAGCCCCAGGGTCTAATAGAAGAACAAGCAGTGTGCAAGGCTCAGTCTAATGAAGGCTTGAGTGGAACATTATTCACACTCTTCTGCAGTCTCTTTACAACATGCAGCTGCCACAGCCTGCATGACAAATACTTAATTCATGAAGCCAGAATGATAACATCACAGTCCAACACTGTATGGAGGGGCAGCTACAATTATATTTTAAAAATACATTGGGATTTTTTTGGTCAGGGGAAAAAGTACAGTGCCTGTGTCTAAATTCCCCACACAATGACAGGGAGGCTTTTAGTTTCTCGAGGCGTCTGGCTTCCTGCCTTCGCTGTATGTCAACAGAGCGGAACATCATGATTTAGGGGTTTAAGTTTTCTCCCCTAGAGCCCCCAGACACCTTCCCAATTGAAAGTGTGATCGTTTGCTCATCAAGAAACCATCTGCAAGTACTTTAGGAACCGGCTCCCATTACTATGAAGGGATGTTAACTTGTCAATTAACTTCCCTGCATCTCATTTTCCTTTCTCTGTCAATTTAAGAGTTTAAAAGATGAGCAAATTGAAATTAATGGGCACTGATACCTCCTAAAGCAACATGTATTTCATAATAAAACAGTAGTAGGAACTCCACAGACACACAGTATCTGAAATTGAGCGTGAAACCTCACAAAGCAAAATTACTTTCCACAGTCAGGCAATATCTATATGGATGGGAGATACTGAAGCAGGTTCCATGCAGTCAGGTGTATTTGTAATCTGCCAATGCCTACTATATATTTGCAATCTAAACCCACACAGGCCAATGATGATATCTCACCTGCTTTGTTCCTCCAGTGCTGACCTCTATGATGTTGGTTTTTGCACCAGGTAGTATGTTGCACATTCTTCAAAGACAGCAGGTGATACAGTGGTAAAACACACCTTTATAAACCTTGCTGAGGGCTTTGTTTCAATCTTGCTCCGAGACAGGATTCAAACCACATACTGTGAGGTAGGCTATAGCCTACAAACACTGCGGCTTTACAGAACAGGCTTCTTTAACACCATCCTTGCACAGTGGCCAGCTGAGTTTCTAATCCTCTTGTACCAGCACAGGAGTGAGGTGATGATTTGTCTTCCAGAAACCGGCTGGAAATGAGATACAATTCCCCATGGTGTCTGGTTCCAAGAAAATAAACTAATTAAATTGAACGGAGGTCAACTCTATCACACTCATAGGCTTTGACATGATAGGCTATTCTATGAACTCTGATGTAGATACATGTGAGGATCTATTCCCTCTGCGCCTCTTATCTGTGCTGTTCAGTTTGCAGTCATGGATGCCCTATTCCTTTGTTTTGTCTCACTGTCTGATAGTTCTCTAATAACACGGCTACACTATGTATCTCCCAGTCTCGGCTCAAGCCACTTGTCCATGCTGCCTCCATTCAGCCAAAATGTATTTCCTGGCCTCTTATATCTACACATGTTTTCCAGATATATACATATTGGTATATATGTTTAATGTCAAATAATCATATATTTAGATTGTAATTGTTTATATTGTATTGGTAATGTATAGTAGTATGGTGTAAATAACCCCTGTCAATAAGTCAATAAGTCTCAGAGAACCATCTTCTTGCAGGGAGAATTAACAATAAATAAATAAATAAATAAAGAACCGCTCTCATGCCCTAGTCCCCTTTCTCCTGTTGTCATGGAGATGTCACTTCTGTCCTGTGAACTATGCTTGGTCATGCTCGCTGATCCATCCTCATATCTGATAGCATCCTGTGCCTCTGCTCGGGTCCGACAGCAGATCTTTCTCTGCTCACCCGTCCCTTACTGTGGAACAGAGCCTGAAAGCCAGGCTTGCTGGGAGTGTGCTGCACTGCAATAGATTTAAACATGCCCAACTGTGTCTATTTGGCAGGAATGATAATATGGAGTGTGATGGGTTGGAAAACGATGGTGCCCCTTTCTCCTGGTGAAGCAGAATACCAATCCCAGGTGCAGGTGCATGGGAAACTACATGGGACACTGAGGCCACCCAATCTGAGAGCCCCTTAAAACGATTGCAAGCGTAGTAATAGACACATTACAAAGCCATTCAGAACTACAGACTCTTTAACTTCACCGACATGGGCCAATAGATTGTTTTTTTAGACATTTAATCTAGCGTTTTGTGTCACCTTTTCCTTCACAGATGTGTGAGGAACGGCAGGCTCTCTGCTTCCTTCTCTAGAGGTGCAATCAAAGGAACGTTGGCTTGATTAAATGAACTGTTGTTAAAATGTGTTTTTCCCCTGACTCTGGCTAATGAGTCTGTACCTTGGGGCAAAGGCAGCTAGCTACATTGGTATAAAGCTTCCATTGGCAGAATAGTACAAGAGTGGCATCACAATAATATGAAGCAATACATACTGTGAATCCATTGTGGGAAAATTGAACTATATCAGCATCCCTCTGCAGTGTATGATCCAAATGCATAATGACTGATGATGCTGTAATCTGCTAACAATTCTGCTATGGTTTCCATGGTATTAAACAGGTATTATACTAGGGTCCCAAGCTCATGAACTCATTCCACTACCTGCCACTCTTGCTGGGTCCCATGCATTGGAATCTTACATCTTATTTTCACTATAGAAGCTCCTACAAACTTAGCAAACTTAGCACCATGCAGCATTTCAGTATTCAGAACTGTAACTCAGTCCTGTATGTTCCATTAAATTCATACGAAGCTGTCCCCTTTTCTATGTCTGACGAGTGACACTATTATACTGGAGGTGAATATACCGCAGGTCTTTATCCAGTCAGGGGAGTGACAGCAGGTGTGGCCTGCCATTACCGCAAGGGGCCTGTTCAACAAACACACACAACAAATAACCGAACAGGGTCCTTTGTGTTAATGAGAGGCCTTTCCTCCCCATTCATCAGGGCTGCTGCCGGAGCCTGTGACCAAGCATAGAGACCTGACAGGAAAACATATTAACAGGAGCGGCGAACACGAAGGGCACAGCCTCCTTCATTATCTCAGCCTTGCAGCACAGCGACACACAGGATTAATCACAGCCTGCTCGACTCCCTCCCTCCCTCTGTAACACAGCCCTGCAGAGCTCTCGACAAGCCTTGCAGTCACCTGTATGGCTGCTTAGCTCCACGCAGAGCAGACTAGAAGAAATGTCCAGGAGACTTTGAGCATTACAGTTGGTTGTGTGTGTGTATATACACAGATACATACACAGATACAGATACATATACATATACATAAACATATAAACAATACATCATTTGTATATTGCAAGAGGTTGCCAAAATTTCTGGAGCTAAATACGTTTTATGGGTGTGATTCGCCAAATATTTTGATGGCAAATATTTATGGCTTTACAGTATACTAATTGAAATATTTGTTGAGTCTTCTTAGCAAGATCTCTATAATTATACATTGTGAGAGTCGTGAGACATTGTTCAGATAAATAGCGAGAGCTGAGTTGTGGTTTGTTGCAGCAGAGGGTGCCCGAAGGATAAAGTCTATACATGCAAGGGTGCATGAATCAAAATAACATTGTTTTTCTTAAATGTAAACTGCACAATGCATTCTGTTCCATTTTCATTTGACCTATTTTAAATGATTTTAGCTGTTTTTATTAATTATTATTTTTAACTTACTTAGTAGCCTAAACAATTAACACAAAATAGATCATTGTCCTATATAGGGCTCAGAATGAGCTGGAGGGGTTAGTGGCACATGTAGGCAGTTCATTGCTCCCAACACGTTGGGGAAACCAGAAATGTCGTAGAAATGTTTGTTTTCAAGGCTTGTACACCCTGATTTTAGTGAAAATGAGGTACTTGGGTGTTTGCCTCAAAAATGCATTGAGCACAACTGGCAATTACATGAAATATAGAAGCAACCTTTATACCTGTAAATTGCAACTGAAGATTAATAAAGACAGTTTGGTGAACTAATGGTTTCATGTTTAACATCCCCAGTCTGTGCTCTGGGGTTATGAATGAACTAATTACCAACTCTCATACTGGACAGGAAAATCTTTCATCTGAATCCACATTACTTATTCCTGCATAAAAATTTTGTATCGGTGTTCCTTCCTGCAATTAAAACGTGTTGCAAGAAAATATTAGCATTTTATTTCTTGAAGTTTTCTTTGCAAAAGTACTGCAATAAATCACTCATGTATTCAATAAACATGTTGATTATTAGCTCACTGGGGTTCTAAAATATCCAGTCAAATATTATAAACCCTATTTGTTTATACAAGTTGGTTATTTTGTATCTGTCTGTCTGAGTGAGCAGTGGTAAGCAATGCTGGGAGCGCTCATTTGAATTTGTGTGTTTTTTGAGTATTAATATGACCTTCAGTGTGGTTCAGGGGGCAGGAGCTCGGGCTCCTTTGTTTTTTTCAGCTCAAATACATTCTAACCAACCACCTCTTCCCTCATCCCCCGCCTGGCCGGGTGTTTAACATTCACGTACATGCTCCATGCTGGCACCTAACAGATCTCTCATTCATATCAAAGACTTGTAAAGGAGACAAAAAGGAAACTGTGTTTTTGTAATGATTAAGGATGGCTCTCTGCACAGTCCTGACAGCTGGGACAGCAGAGCCCATTAAAGATTCATAAAGCGGCAGCCGTCCTCGATTACCGGTAGGGTCCTCGGTGCTGCACAAGCACAGTACAACTGTCCCCAGGTTCATAGCACAAAGAACCCAGGATTCATGCCATTTAAAGAAGACACTGATGCTGCATTAATCTGCCATGCAACACCGTTCCTGCATATTAATAATTAAGGGCATGTTTGCAAAGTATTTCTGAAGGATTATGCAGGTGGTTAAACAGACCTATACCAGTATAACTGAGCCTTTTGAAGGCTCACAAATGCTACTGTACACAGCGTCAGGGTCAAACAGAGCGTGATGAGAATTTCAATCTGTTAAGGTGTTGAGGTGAGTTGGCTTTACAAAGACTGGAAATATGGAACCCTTTTAGCATTTGTTAAGGGAAGTGTGCAAATGAAGCTCTGCTGATAGAAGCATGACAATTATTTACAAACCATGGCTGGCCCCTAGTTTACTCAATTTAGTGAGAACATTGATATAGCAAAAGAGTGATCCGGGAGATCACACTGCCAATCTCTCCCTTCCTGCTTGGCTACAGTGCTGTTAAATCATCCCAGCGCAGAGACTCTCTCTCTCTGCCTCATCTCTGGCACTCTCATTAATTTCCTGTTTCCTTCCCTCTCAGTGACTGATAGCCACCTGCCGGTCTCGCCCGCTAAGCAGGGCTCATAAATTGTGTGGCTCCAACCCTTGTGCTGAGTGAGGTGGCGCGCCACCGGCCTGCCCGCTGTAAATCCGCTCTGCAGCCAGCAACAGCGAGCTAGCACCTGAGTCCAAGGGCTTTAAGTAATAGTTTTTAGATTGTATTTGTATTATTCCCGAGAGAGAGAGAGAGAGAGAGAGAGAGAGAGAGAGAGAGAGAGAGAGAGAGAGAGAAAGAAAAAACACACATTCTTTATTTGCCGTGACTCAGCGATATGAGCAGTGAGATACAATACAGTTAGTTACACAAGTAGCTTAATAAGATGCAGTTAACATATATTTGTGATACAAGGTTTATTATTTACACATCAGAGATTACTAAGACAGCTCCCCTGTAACCACTAGACCACACTAGATTGTGTTTGATACTCCTAATAGCCGCCCAGTGCTGGTGGAGCCCAGGAAGAGAGTAAGAGGTTCTTATACTCTCTTCACAGCCTCCCTCTGCTCTGTGCTGGTGGAGGTGAGAAAGAGAAAGGGAGGCTCTTATACTCTCCTAATAGCCTCCCTCTGCTCTGTGCTGGTGGAGGTGAGAAAGAGAAAGGGAGGCTCTTATACTCTCCTAATAGCCTCCCTCTGCTCTGTGCTGGTGGAGGTGAGAAAGAGAAAGGGAGGCTCTTATACTCTCCTAATACCCTCCCTCTGCTCTGTGCTTTCCATTACGGTGCTTGGTGTTATACTCTAAGAACAAAAGAAACCCTATACTAGCGTATGTGTAGTGTTTCTAATTGTTCCACACAATAGTTTTACAATAGACTTGTTCACTATTATGCATATTACATACAACCTTTTCTATGTATTTATTTAGAGTCAGTGGAATCTTATTTTAGCCTGCACTATTTCAAAGAGAGGGGAGCCCCCCTGGAGGCCTTGGGTTTTTCATTTGCTAACGAGGGTTGAGAAGCCTAATTGAGAGCGTTAATTTGATCACAGCAGGAATCCCGGCATTAAACGCTATAAACATCGTGGAGAGAGAGAGAGAAATCTCTGTAAGAAAATGAGGGATTGAGGGGAGAAGGCAGAGTGAGAAGGGAGGTCCTGCTCACAATATATTTCATTTGAATATATTTCACACAGATGCTGATTTCCTCTTTTTAGTTTTTCAGCACCAGAAAGCGCAACATGTTCATGTGTGTTCAGTTACATGATTAACTAGGGTGAGTAATCTCTGCAGAGAGAGCCTGCGGAGAGACAAAGGGTGGTTACCTTTGGTGAAACTCACAGGAGCAAACAGACGAGACAATGCGAGGGAGGGAGTGAGAGAAGAGTGAGAGTGAGAGAAGAGCAACAAGAAGAGAGCCAGAGAGAGGGTGCAGTGGCTGCAAACATCAGCCGGTAAGGGAGACCTTTTAAAAGTTGCAAAAGCTTTCCTTCCCGCTGGTTGATTTAATTGCATTTTAAGGCCCTACCTGATGGATTTTGGTTTGATTAATGAAGTACTCTCTGACTCAATGATTTGTGAGCAGTCTTGCGGTCATGCAGACCGAGTTATGAGACTGCATTGGTGGCAGCTAGATGTGCCTCTCAAAAACCTTTTACAGAAAGCAAACGAAATCCACAGCAAAAACAACAAAAGAAGAAAGGAGGGTACTGAGCTCCAATATTATTATATACAGGTGTACAAGTGTATAGTAAAACATTTTTACACATTAAGTACATTGTAACTATGCATACTATAGTAATAAGAGACACAGTGTAAAGTTTTACCCATAACCTCAATCTACACTTCCAATAATAAAGTTCATACTGCACAGTGGATGAAAACATGCTACCAGCTAGTAACACCCATCATATACAGCCATCTACAGCCAGGGCTATCAGTGCTTCATGACACGAGGGCAGTCGTATCAGTGCTTCATGTCAGTAGCTCTGGCCCCGCTGCTAGTTTAAACTGAGGGTCTTTGACTTTGAGATCCTGCGTAGAGGATAAAATTTCCAGGAAAGTTACCTTGAAACCCCAGTGGAACCCACAGCATTATGGGTGATGAAGGGATTTGGAACAAGCATGGCACAGCTAGCACTGTTGTGGTATCATGGTAGCATGAATTTAGATCTATACTTAACACAAACTAGCAATGCTAGCTTTTGCAACATTGTAGCAATCGTCTGTTTCTGTGATTCTCGCACACCATACCCCGCTCATCATGTTCAAAGTTTATCTGCTGTATTTCTATTGTCTGAATTATTCTACCTTTTTATCTCCAGGAACTGTCTACATGCACTTGTATGTGTGGTACTGATGATATATTTATAGAAGCACAACAGACAATATACTACAGTTCTTATTTGGTGGTTCTAATCATATTGACCTTTAAAATAGTGTTGAAATTGGATGTTGACAAACTTGCCAATGTACAGCTCATGTTTTCTAGTAAATCCAATGTCTTTTTGTAACATGACTAATATGTACTAATATGTACTACATATGTCCCTTGGTATTCTAGGCAACGTAACAAACTGGATTTGTCAGAGATCTTCCAATGAAAATATTTTACAAACTCCCAAAGGTAAAATTCTCTGGAGTGCCTTAATTAATGCCAATTATCAGGAACAGTAAAAACACAGGCGGACACTCTGGAAGCATCGAAAACAGACACTTATTCCTGATGCCCTGGGATACTGCACCCCAACGAACCTGCAATCCTGGTGCATTCTTATTCAGAGCACAGCTCTTGATTCCTTTTAGCTCCAGAGCTTACATCTAAACCGAGACCATGCTTGACCTTGGCTGATGTGAGAGGCTGGTTCATGCTTTAGTTATGACCTGGATTGATTATTGCAATGCTCTTCTTGTTGGCCTGTCCAATGGGCTCAGGAGGAGCTTGTGTTTGAAGTAAAACCAGCGATTGTACCAATAGAGGCTCAAGGTTTTTTCTAAAGACCTTGCATGTTTATATTTCAGAGCTGCTCGCTCCCCATGTCCCCTGTTGTTCCCTGCAATTTCAATATCTTGGTTTACTGGTGGAGCACATACTGCAGTTAGATTATTTTCCCACTGACTGCTTGCTTTTCACATGGTGCACTTCAAGTCTAGAACTCCATTGAGAAACATAGTTACTCAAGTTTAACATTTGCAACTGTTTAGACCTGTGTCTGATTCATTTGTCTTTGTTTTAATTGTCATTCTGCCTTTGCAAGTATTCAGCCCTGTGCTTTATAGTGAAAGCTTTGTGTTCTATATCCTGCATCATGTATCATTGAAATTTGTTGATGTTAATGTTGTTGTTGTTGTTGTTGTGTTCTTGTTAACAATATCTCCTGATGATAATGAAGACCCCGTCCCTTTGTTCTCCAGAGAGGACTGCAATCAGCACCCCACAGAACTGCTAAGTGTGTCAGTGTTAATTATTCTGTGTTAATTATATAGAGATTTAACAGATCCTTCTCATCAACATGCACAGCTGTTTCATATGCTAGATCTCTCTCTTTTAAAAAAAATAACTAATTGTCAATAAGCAGGTTTAAGCAAATGAAATAGCTCTATATAATAAAATGGAGCTCTTCCTAGAGTGGCATGTCGTAGATTTGTAGACTGCAGATTATAGATTGAAAATTATTAAGTTTGGATTAACTATAAAACGGGCAAGCAGCAGCCCTTTCAGTTACTTGGCAAACTGGCAGATAACATGAGATGGGCACGTTTACAGCTCAAGCCCACCAAGTCAAGAAGCATCTCCACCATCAAAGGCAAAGCAGTGGATAAAGTGTTTCTATATTGATGCCAGTGTCAGAAAAGCCCTATGGGAGGCAGAATCCGTAACGGCAGTGCATCACCCCATACGGCCCATCACGCCTGGTAAACTGCAACGCTACTGTGCAAATATCCCCTGTGGAGCTCCCTGTGCTGGCTTCACCACTGATCCTCATCTGACACTTACTTTACTGTCACTCATATCTGGATACACTGAGTGTGGAACAGATGGAACTTCTCCAAAGCTTAGATTGCATTTCCAGTTAGCTTTGATGTGCAGACACCCATTTTGCTTGCTCAGATAAAGCCATTCCTTTTTGTGTAGTATTGTTTTCTGGGCAGAGTAGCCACCCTCTTCAGCCTGAGCTTCATGTTTGATGTGCTTGCACAAGTTAAGATGGGTTTTTGTGCTGCACCTGAACATGCTTCTGAGGGCATATTAATCTCTTTGTTATCGTCGGACAGTCAGAGCACTCGTAGCTCTTTCCATAATCGTGCACAGTATGCTGCCTTTGTTTCAGTAAAATGAATTGTTCTCTTTCATTACTGAGAGAGCCTGCATGCACTGTAAAACATGATCTTGATAAGGGAAACAGTTTAAGGCCCTGTTTACAATGTGTCCCAGCGTCTTTAACACTAGAGTGACCAAGGCGGCGAGAGTGTTTAATATACAGAGATATGCTTTCCTGACCATGTGCTAATCACCCTGACAAAGAAAGAATCGCTTAGCTGCAAAAATTAGGGAGATCAAATGCTGTCATACCTATTCCGACCAGGAGCTGTCAAATTTATGCTAAATAAAAAACATTACAATAATGAAATGTCGTGCTATTATTTGTATTTATCATTCGAGACTGCAAACCTCATCATAGGAGCAACAATATATTTAACTATTGCCCTCACATCCTTACACCACCGAGCAATAGCCTCCGTCTGTCATGTGATTGGTTCACATCACTGTCAGGCCCGCCCCTTTTCAAAGGAATGCTCTCCACCTCCACTCCCAAACGAGAAGATAAAATGAATGAAAAAACTGAACTTCGATTCTGTGACCTAACAGAAAATAAATTTCAAACCATACTACAAAAGAAAGAAAAACACTTGCGGTACGAACTTCAAAAACATGTTCTGTTATTTATTTCTGTAATTTACAGTATCAGCTATATTTAAACAACATACTGTAAAGCCATAAATATTGGCTACCAAAATATTTGGTGAATCACAGCCATAAAACCTATTTAGCTCCAGAAATGCTGGGACCAGTTGCCCTGGTAGTAGTATATAGTATATTACTTCATTACATGTACAGCACTAAGATATGGGTGACAAAAATGTTTATGGGTTTTTTTTTTAAATGCAAAAAACGCATAATAAAAGGCTGGCAAATATTTATGGATTTACAGTATATAAAGTCATATTTATTATCTAACCTTGCCTCTCTTGTTATTTTGACTGACTCATATATTAAGCCTGCAGCTTTGGGCATTATAGTCTCCTGTCAATAACAATAGTCTTCCCTCCGGTCAATATAGCCATATTTACTATATATAAATATATATTTGTATTTGTAGTGAAAGGCTGATAGGCAGATCCAATCTGTGAACTTCAATAAGCCTCTCTGCACCAGGGGCACGAGGGTCTCTGTGTTTCTCACTCGCTGTCAGGGCTGCCTCCCTCATGTTCAGACATGGATGGAAGGAGGAGTGGACCGGAGCGTAAGAGGCGACAGGCTGACATTTCGAGCCATGCCCTCAATCTCAGGCTTGGTGGAGGACGGAGTGAAGCCTGTCAGAAAATAGAGGTCTCAGGCTGACTGGAAATCACTGAGCTGTTCTTCCCTAAATGAAGGGTGTTCAAGAAAAGGCAATTCATAGTAAAGAATGTGTACAACAGAGAAGAACCCCTGGACTACCTCAAAGGAAGGTTCATAAGGAAGATACAAATTAAAGGGGGTTGTTAACAGCTTCCCAGCTTCTGCTGAATAAAGCCCAGCACAGTTAGCAATCACTGCTGACCTATCATCAACACTGCACTCCAACAAGAGAACAGCTACGCATCCTTGTAGCCTCCTCGTATCGATCCATCAGTCACTCTGTCACTGGAAACCTGCTGTTTGAAATGACATCAACGCCACTATTCCCATGCATGGAACTGCTACAGTGCAGGACCATTGCTCTCCCGCTTTTCCAAGCAGATCTGAACAGTAGGTGTGGATATGGAAATCGCATGTCCAGCCCAAAGCATCTCGTTCTTACTTTTTTCTTCACCTTTCCTTGTGTGTCCCTGGATGGATAAAACACTGTAACAAACACTTACCAAATCAAATTTTACTGACACAAAACGTAATGCAATTCTATTAGAATCAGGTAAGGGAGTCGGTTAACAAGCTTTATATTTTCTTAGGATGAAATTAAAGTCATTACAAAAAAAAAAACTTATTTAAAATAGTAATGGTTAAGGATACAGTTTTTTGTAATTATGCGCACATTTCTCAGTGGTGTGTAAGAGTATGTTTTTTAGTGACTGTATAACTCAAGTTATCTATGATGAATATGAAAAGATGCAAGACGAAAAAAGCTGCTTTATTTAGTCTGTGCAGCAGCTATTTGGTCTCGCTGTGAATAATCTGCACAGGCAGCTTTTCATAATAGAAAGCCAGTGTGAAGCAGGGGTCAGTTCTGGGCAAACTGCAGTCGGGGGGTGCCTGGAAAAAAGCATCACTCCTAATCCAAACAAGCTTTCCAATCCTGAGGATGGTCTTTACCCTCCCCGATGGATTCCTGCTGTAGCTCAGAGCCCTGTCCATGTGAGCTGTGTGCAGAAGCCCTGTCCATGTGAGCTGTGTGCCGGTCTGCTGTAGCAGCTGCCCACACCTGAACCTGGCTTTTAGGCAGCACTACAGTTGTCACGTCTCCTCAGGCTCCGTTTTTACTGTTCTGCACATCCGACAATATAAACAGCAGCACAGGCCTCAGGAGAAAGGCTCAATAAAGACGAGATTGTTCTTGTATCAATTCTGTTTACACTCTTAAATTAGCTTTTAATCTGGCTGCCAAGAATCCCGCTGGCTGTTTGCTCAGTGTTTACAAGCAGACTTTAACATCATTACCTGAGTAAGTGTTTACTCGGCCCGGGGCGCTCTGCAGATCCTAATCCCCATTATCAAACACTGTGCCGCTGTCCTGTGGAAATACACAAGAGGAAGCTGGGGTCACCTTGCACAGGGGGAAGTGACCTTGAACAATCGCAGTCACATAGAAGCCAATAGAGGAGATCTTTCATAGTCTTCACAGTTATTATGTAGGTTTTGCTCAGAAAAAAAAAACATTTATTTTTTCATTAACCACGGTGCATTTAGATTAGCCAGAGTCACGGGTATGTTGTAGTCTTGATATCCGTCATGGAAAAGGGAAACCTAAACAAGAAACTGTTCTCGCTTAGAGAAACCAAGCCTGGAATTAGACTTACTATTAGACAACAACACGGCACACACCCACATGTGCTCTGATAGGAGGGTTTGCTAAATGAGACACCCGGGTGGTGTGATAATACCTTTAATGATGATTGTGGTGATGCAGATACTGAGGGTATGACATCATTCACAAGCCCCGCCTCTGTGTTTGCGTGGAGCTGTGTGGACAATCTTATACTCAAAAGAACCCAGCATGGTGACCCATCTCTAACTTTTTCAATATTATTGTGTGTTGATATTATTATTACACATGTGTCTTTTACAATAATCAATGTATCCGCTGTTGATTACAGTCCCACCCTCCGCTCCCTGTAAATTTCATACATGCAGAAAGTTTGGGGTTTTAAACAACTGGGGTGAAATGACATACACATAGCTTTGCATCTGAGATACAGAACCCTGATATTATGACAATCAAATTAATGCAACAGAAAACAAAACTCCCCTCACACAGTAAAAGGTTACAATGGTGAATTTACAGATTAACATTTGTTTTTGCAATGTTTTTTCCATGTTAATACTGTACAATAATATAGTTTTTCTTGGCTTGCTATGGATATTAATATGCTTTGTTGTACAGTGCATCTCTGTGCTTCACTGTGCTTGCCTGTGCTTTTAGTCACAACTACATTTTGCAATGCTTTTATTTATTGCAATTCATTGTAAATGTCCTGTGCAGGTCCAGCAGGGTTAACTTGGAGCCAAAGCAATTGAATCAGCCAGCTACGAAAAGAACGTCTTGCTTGTCAGAGCTGATTGAGATGCATTGATTTGCACGGGTCCCAGCCAGGGTTCCAGTGGATTGAGATGCATTGATTTGCACTGGTCTCAGCCAGGGTTCCAATGGAATGAGATGCATTGATTTGCATTGGTCTCAGCCAGGGTTCCAATGGAATGAGATGCATTGATTTGCACTGGTCTCAGCCAGGGTTCCAATGGAATGAGATGCATTGATTTGCACGGGTCCCAGCCAGGGTTCCAGTGGATTGAGATGCATTGATTTGCACTGGTCTCAGCCAGGGTTCCAATGGAATGAGATGCATTGATTTGCACTGGTCTCAGCCAGGGTTCCAATGGAATGAGATGCATTGATTTGCATGGGTCCCAGCCAGGGTTCCAGTGGATTGAGATGCATTGATTTGCACTGGTCTCAGCCAGGGTTCCAATGGAATGAGATGCATTGATTTGCACTGGTCTCAGCCAGGGTTCCAATGGAATGAGATGCATTGATTTGCACGGGTCCCAGTCAGGGTTCCAATGGAATGCATGAGTCGGCTGAGGTGCAAAGGCAGCAGGGGTGACATTGTGTGACAGGTGAGATTGAGCAGGACTAATTCCCTTAGCTCTGAAGAAGGTGAATAAACTATTCTACTCTCAGCTATGGAGATAACTCTCTTCCTAGAACCTCTTAAGCTGAGGGAACACAAAGCCACTTTTTGGATTGAAACCTGGTTCCAGGAGACAGAGTTTGAGGCAACTTTGCTGTATCAAACCCTGATGTGCCATGCAGTGGCCTGAAACAAGGTCACAAACAAAGTGGCTTCGTGTTCCCTCGGCTTTACAGCTACGTGTCTGGATGCCAAGTCCAGTCGACTCCAAAGCTACTATCACACCGGCGCTTGGGTTCAAAGACCCCGCAGTACAATGTGTAACCTCAACGTTAATGTTGTCAAAAATGAACAAGAAAAAAATCATATCTCGTCTGTATTTATAAAGAATTTGCAAATAAACTTTTTACATACTTGATCAATAATCTATATATCTTTTTGTTATGTAATGCTTTATATTAATTAGACAAGGAACACCAGCAATAACAGAGTAATTAATAAGGCACAAACCTGCCATGTTCTCTGTTAGTTGTTAATAACATGTTAGGCTCTTTCATTGCTGAGATATACTGCAGTAAGTAGGTGTTTGTTGCCAAGATGTAATTTTGTGCAAATCAATGGAAGAAAAGCTTCAAGTGCTGAAGGAGAGCTGCAGCTTCCCCTGATAGAGACACAAATAGAGAATCAGACAAGCTCCCGAGCAGCAGGACTCTTTTATGAGTTTGTTTCATTAGATTCCTGTCAGAGACGGAACTACTGATTTCAGAAAGGGTTCCTGCAGCTTGCTGCTGTCAAATTGAGGGTGAATCATCCCAATTGACGAATCCAAAACCCTGGTGCATATGAACTGCTCCAATAGCTTTCAATTAAACACCAATAAGAATAACTAAACAGTGGCTCCCCCCCCCAGTCCTGCCGCTTTCCTTACATGAGAGGGACCCTCCACCTCCCCACACACAACGAAATCCAATTAGATCCCTTGAAACTGTGTTAAAAAAACATTTCCAGTATTTTTTTTAATGGTTCTGGGATGTAACTCATTACTTCCAAATGATATTTGACTTTGGTTCATATTAGCTTGTAAGTATCTACTAGTCTGATAAACAGCAGGCTCTAATAGGAACACATCTATTGCATCACTTGGTTCATATGGTTGATGAGGGCAGAACTTCTTTACCCTTCTACTGTTTAAACTGTAGTCCCAGTTGGTGGACTAATTGGATAGTAACTGTGTATTCCTTTTCACATGAAATCATATTTAAGCCACACTGATTATTTACCAAGCCTGATTAATAGAAGTGCTGCTTGCTGCCCTGTAAGGAAAATAATAAAGTACTTCCATCCCACGCTGCCTAATTACTCATCATTTCTGCAAAAATTCAATCTTTGCTGCTTTGTGTGTAATTTTCCATTTCTTCTTCTTGAATATTGTTTGTAATCATCAGATTTGGAGGGTTAATTTAAGAATATGATTTTTTTTTAAAATAAAACCACAGAAATGCCTGTTTATTTATAGACAAGGTTATAGACCATAAATGAACATTAACAAAGCCAACATCGCCGTCAGCAACGATCACAATGAAAATAACCCGGGAAGGCTGCAGTAAAGCAAGTGCAGTGCGTGTGACCAGAGAGCGTTTAACTCCTTCACTGAGCTGCAGTCTAACAGCACTCTACGTTCTTACTGAAGCTCTGGAAGCAAATCTGTATAATAGTGTTGCGCTCCCTGCAGATACGATAATTGCTCAACAGCTCTTGTCTGTTTCAATGTGCTTGAAACTCAAAACAATTGTTTTAGCATTCATCTATGTGAACCTGCAACAGCATTATCTGTTAATTGGATTTGAAAATATCCACAATGGAGAAGAAAGAGGATACTTTGTATAGTTTTCAAATGCCAGTAACAGCATGCTTGTATTGTATTTATCAGTTCCGACAAGCATGAGGCTTCTGCCTTTTACAAGTACTGGATGAACTTCTGGGCTGTGTCTGTTTTGTAGACAGACAAACAGACAAACAGACAGACAGACAGAGGGTTTCAGTAACACACCACAGTAGCTAACCCTATCTCTGTGCTTCACCTGACAGCCGTACAGCAGACTTCATTCTATAAACTGGTAGTCATGCACCATTCACAAACACACAGTGTGACTGCTTTGAATTGTTTATTTTTTTATGCATTAAAAGGCATTGAAGTTTCCTTTTCTTTTGGAGTACAATCACTTAAGACTGAGGCCAAAAATCTCCTAAAATCAGAGTCAGAGCTTCATTCTCCATGCGGACGCATTACTGTACTTCCAAAACCACCTTAATGTTCGTTCATTGCTAGTCTAAAGATCACCTCCCACCCCCTCGCAAACACAAAACAGCCTGCCAGTGATCAGAGGGAGAGCTAATGCATTTTAAAAAGGTCACTCATTCTGGTTTGTATGTTAATAAATAATTAGCGACGCTGCATTGCCAGCACAGTCTCTGCTGCCTCATTTGCATCCAGGCATCGATTCCCCGTTGGACAGGGGGCAGGGGACCAAAGAGGAGGCTCCTGTTAAATCAGAGCCGACCTACAATTCCTTTAATTAACAAGGGCCCTTTGAGAGCTGTGAGAATAAGTGTGGTGCAGGGGTACAGAACTAGGCCATGAGGAAAAGAGAAGCAAGGCTCGCAGCACCTCACTGCTGCGAGTTGTGAGTGTGTGTTTGGAATGAATCAACTGGCAGAACCACAGTATGAGTTTTGCTAACCACCTAGAAAAGTGAACCACCCAGTAAATATGTATGGGGGTTGTGTAGTTTCCCCCCTGCTTTTCACATGGTTATACTGTGTATTATATTATATATTATTATTATTATTATTATTATTATTAGTATTATTATTATTATTATTATTATTATTATATTATTATTATTAATAATAATAATAATAATACATATTCTTTAAGTTACTGTACAACTCTTGTGTGTTACAATGCTTCCCTATGCTTTACCATGCTTTTACTATGCTTTATTAGACTTTGCTGTGTTTTTACTATGGGAAACTTTTAGGGGGACGTTGCTTCATTTTTAATGTCGTTTAAGGTCTTATTCATAAAGCATTAGCATATTGTTTATTGCATTTACTGGCTCTAAGAGCTTCTGAATCCTTGACTGTAGGTTTTGACTGAAATCAGGCCACAATGATTTTGAATTTGTTTAGATGTTTTTTTCATTAATTACTAAACTTCTAACATCTGTTTTAAACAATATTACTACCCATACAGTGTACAATCTGGATTGATTTCCTTTTTTTTTACACAAAATGTATTATTGAAAGTAAAGTACGGCGGAAACAGGCTATGCGTTGGCCA
Organism: Polyodon spathula; assembly: GCF_017654505.1. Classification (NCBI taxonomy): domain Eukaryota; kingdom Metazoa; phylum Chordata; class Actinopteri; order Acipenseriformes; family Polyodontidae; genus Polyodon; species Polyodon spathula. The sequence goes on along the minus strand of NC_054564.1, from coordinate 8,504,245 downwards.
AGTTAGAAAATAAAAGCAAAGCAGATATATACTTTTGAAAATTATTTTTAAAAAAAGCAATCAGAATATTTACATACAATCAGCTTTAAAAATCACACTCCAGGTGTAAAGGAAGGAGAGAATTGGCTGCCTGTGGACTCGCATTGGGTTAATTGACTCTGGCTGTGCATTCGCAAATTTCACAGAATTGCTGCTTTTTCATTTGAGAACCAAGACAGGCGGAGCAGAGTGGTGTGTGTGTGTGTGTGTGTCTGTGTGTGTGCGTGACTGTGTGTGTGTGTGTGTGTGTGTGTGTGTGTGTGTGTGTGTGTGTGTGTGTGTGTGTGTGTGTGTGTGTGTGTGTGTATGTGTGTGAGCGTGTGTGTGTGTGCGTGTGTGTATGTGTCAATGTGTGCATCTGTGTGTGTTGGTTTCTCTGTTATTGAATTAAGAACTGGAAATAAAGAATATAAACTCATATTACCTGCATGCCAAGGCAGAGAGACAGAGACCTGTGTATTGGGGATCTCCTGTGGATGTACTGCTGATCTAGCAGGCCTGAGGAATGTTGTCAAAATTCTGCACTGGTGCTGTAGTTCGCTGTTAGGAACAAGGCAAAGCTGAGCGATGATGCAATAGTGATCCAATAACACCACCGCTCAGAATCTTGATCAGCCAATCGCAGAGCCACGATCACTCAAACAATTTAATAATATGAGAGGCGTCTCTTTGTTGATCCTTAGTTGTCAACAAACCTGAAAGCGAAAGCTCTCAAGGCTGAGAAAAGATCTCAAACGCTCCACAAGATTTATCACTATTATTTCATCTGAAATAGTTTCAAATTGAGTGTACAACACGCAATAGGGAAATATTAATGTAAGCACAATATATAACCATTTTTCTTGTTGATGTTTCTGAAGGGTAATAACAATAACAATAATGGGATCTCAAAACAGCCTGTCTAAAAAATCTCTCATAGTATATTTAGAGTAGAACTGAAACCGTCAGCTTAGGTAACATGAAAACAGCCTGCTGTTTCCATAAGCAACGTAGATTTAGAGAAGTAAACCCAATGCAGAAGGATGCATTATAAACATCAGCTGCAGATCAGTGTCCATGCAGCTTGCTCAAACCGTGGCTCAGACTCTGCTGTGAACAGATCTGCTATTACGACAGCAGAGTACACAGGTTTTCAGATGTCGTTAAATGCCATTAAAATGGCACTTCAGCGTCTCTCAATTTAACCGGAAATATTTATGAAAAGGTTGGATCACAATGAGGTGATCTGCATGTCAGCTAAAAAGGTTGGTAATTTAAACATCTGATAATAAAAACCAGAGCATTTCCCTTAAAGAAATGGAAGATATGAAGGTTACGGGATGTGAAAACTGCAGAATAGCTCACATGACTGGCACTGACTTCTAACAGTGATACGAAGCTTTGATATATTCCAAGACTCTCGCTCTAGTTGTTCACAGGTGGTCCTACACCCTGCAGTGCTGTAATTATTGCTTTCTACTGAATGACAAACACACACACACACACACACACACACACACACACACGCGCGCGCACACACACACACACACGCACGCACACACACACACACACACACGCACGCACACACACACACACACACACACACACACACACACACAGACACACAGACAAGGTCTGCAGGGTGAGAATTGAATCCTCCTGAAGTAGATCTGCAGCTCTGCCTGCCTCCTGTTCTGTGCCCTCACTATTGCTTTATTGATCAAGCAGCAAAAATTGACATTTTAACAGAGCGCTTGGAGTATACAACTTACTTTTTCACAAATGCTTGCATGAAGAAAAAAATTTAAGCTGTCTTGTGGGGTCACAAAAAACTAACTTTTCAACAAGGCAACATTCAGAGATAACCCTTCACTGACTGAAGCACTGTAACAAGCTCTCTCTGGCGGTCTTGTTCGACTGCTCAACAATGGGAACCTGGCCTCGGGGCTCGATCCTGAGTTTGTTTAATATTGAAAAGCTGACCTACCTTCTCAGGTACAAACCACAGCACTGGGCAAGTTTAGACCACTCATCAACGGCCCGCTCTCGTTAAAGTAACATCAGTGCTTTAATAAAAATAGGATTCTTCAGTGCTAGTCTAACCACCTGTGCATCATCAGAAAGGAAGCTTTGTTTGCATTCCAGTTTGTTTAGATTCCCTACAGGTGGTTTCAGCAGTGGGAGCACATTAATTTCTGCTTTTCCAAAACTGTATGGGACACTGCACCTTTACAGGGGGAAGGGAGGGGAAGGTTTGTGTAAGTCAGCTGCATTTTAATGAATGCTATGAGCTGGCACCCAGGTAGAGCTCTGATTAGCATTCTGAATGGAAGAATCAGCCTCACAGAAAGTGTAGGGGAGGTAAGACCTTGCTTTCCTTTCTTTCCCTTTTTGTTCTGTTAGAATGGATAGTGGTGGTAGCGGGGAGAATGGGTTGCCGTGGCAGCACTATGCTTCTCTGACTGTCTATTCAGGTGTAAAGGCCTGCAATGTGCACTTCAGAAAAGAAAAATTTCATTTTGTATCAGTTTTAACTGTTTCTGTCTCTTCTCTGTTTATCCTGACATTGCCATCAACCAAAAAAAGCATGATGGTATACAGAACTGTAACAAGTTTTGGTAACACTATCTTATCAATGGTTTGATTAATAATACACAGTAACACTTTCTAAAGGGTTTCTAATTACTGTGAATTTAAGGTTTAGGGTAAGGTGGTTAGGGTTAGGTTTAGAGTTAGGATTAATGAGGTTAGGTATAGATTTAGGGGTTATATCATGCAGTTAACCCATACGTCTCACCTGTTCATTACAGTTTAAGATAAGATACCCATTTCTTTTGATTGTGAAAAGCTGCTCATTAATACATTGTGGCACCTTCTCAATATCCTGTAAGACCTAATATGTAGCGTTATGCATCTCTCATGTGTTTATATATACAGTGTATACTGGGTTTCACACAGGGGAGTTTGCTTTGTTTACTGTAATCCACTTCCCTTATCTGCGGAGCTGTTGTGCTTTCACCCCGAGGGAATATTCACCCAGTCAGCCCCGGTCTTGTGGGAACCCGTGCTGTTCCATTCCCTTTATTCCATTGGGATTGAGAAACACACACACACACACACGCACACACGCACACATATGCACACACAAACACACACACACATGCATACACACACACACACGTGCACACACACACACACATGCATGCACACACACACACACATACACATGCATACACATGCACACACACACATACATATGCATGCACACACATGCACACATGCACCCACACACACACACACATGCACAGACACATACACACACACACACACACACACACACACATGTTATTTATTTAAAGGCCATGACTCATTCAAGTTGAATATCTTCTACTTTGGAGAGGGTCTCTGCAGCCAGGATCAATAGTACACGTTTGTTCCTAATTTGGTTCTTTCTGCCTTGTTCTCTTGACTCCACTTCGGCTGTAGATTGTTGCTGTTTCTGCAAAAATGAAAAAGTGATCACACACAAAAAAAAAATCAGTCAGAGATCTCTCCCCTTTCAAAAGCTCATTGGTCTTGAGCTGTAAATGGCATTCGGCTGTCTTGTCTTTCTCTGGAAACAAAGGGCTGAAAAGGAGCATCTTGCTCGTGTGGACCATCATTGCCTGCACCGTCTATAGATAAAATGTAAAGGTCAGCCTGTACTGGACTGAAGTGCCTCTCAGTGCATTTCTCCATTTCTCCTGAAACAAAAACTGATGAGCTGGAAATACCATAGCCTTCATACAAGCTTGGAAGGTTAAGCCTGCTTGTGAAAAAGCTGAACATTTCTAAATCTTATTTTCTTGCTGGGACTGTGTGTGGTGATTCAGTTCTCCACTGGAGCAGACAGTGTACTCTTAGGATTATGTGTGTACTAATGCATTTTACATGAGTGGATGCCAACATGTTACTTAATCCCATTAGTATATAAGGGGTTCGAAAGGTTACATTCAAAATTATCATTCAAATTAGGCATTGGGTTGGGCTTTACATTCTTGGTTAGAATGGGGTTAATGGGTGTATGAAAAGAATCATCACTATCCGGACCGCTCAATAACAATTGCATGGTGAAACTAAATAAAGAATTCCTTGTTAAAGCTGATCCGAGCAACAGCCCCTCTATGAATATCTTAAGCCTCCTTCAATGGCACTGGCCGCGCCTCTTCGGAGAGAAGCATGTTCGCTCAAAGGGCTGCACTGCGTTCATATATTCAATTGGATGTATAATGTAAAGCCCTAAGAAGGAATTGGGAAATCACTAGGAGGAGGTTTCAATGAGAGGCTCCTAGAAGACCCAGCCAATTTGTTTCAAAGCAATTTGTTTGGAGCTTTTCTTCACAAAACTACCCAATCTGCGATTCTCTTTCCGGTTGCAGATCATTTCCAACCCTGCACACGATGCTGACAGACTCTTTCTCAGGTGCCTGCATCCCAGCTTTCTCTAAACGCTTGCTGTTTGAATATGCAGCACAGTCTGCTAACACAGGGTTACATTACCTGCTGATGGCTGAACGTTAAGCTACTGGGCTTCCTGCTGGTAAAATGCTCTGTATGTTGGGGACAGTCATTCATTATTCATTTTTTAAATCCATTCTTATTAGAACCCTCTGTAGTTTTATATTGCATTGCATAGTATTGCATGGCAAGTTTCCTTGCCTCATTTGTATAAAGTAATATAAAGGATCACAGGCAATATCTCATCTGCCAATTAGGAGGTTCCTGTTGAATCAGATGGCTGTGTTCGGCTGACTATCTGCATCACACATCAGCATTCATTCACTCCTCTCTGCTTCAAGACATTCCACAGCTGTAGCGAATAGAGAGCCCATCAAAATGAACAATTACACCTATAACTCCTGATGCCTGCTGCATCCAAATTCACAAGCATCCCAACAGAAAACAGGGTTTTTACTGCTGTGTAGAGAGCACTCTGTATCCGTTAAGTATCTGTATAACTACACAGCACAAGGTATCCTAATGAATTCAAAGGAATTTGTGGCCATGTGTTGTTTGGTTTACCAGATTCCAAATGCAATAATCTCAGTGTTGAGATGCAAATCCTGGAAGCCAGCAGTACTGCCTACGGGTACTAAATTATCATCACAATCAAAATTAAACATGTGTTGTTCATTCTGGCAATTTCGTAAAGCTGGTTTCTAAATTGTTACATTTTTATGTCAGAGATGCTGTCGGTCAATTTCATCTCATTTGGCTAATTTTCAACCTTCCTGCACAAAACACATTTGTTCTGAAATCAACCGTAGCTGTTAAAAAATTGAAAAGGACAAAAAAGAAAAAGATTTTTAGAAATGTCTGCATCTTTGTTGTCAGCATTTGGCTTCCAGCAATCTTTTCCCCTGCAGTACAGTACTTCCATTTGCTCTAAAAGGACTATTATGGTTAATATAGATCCCTCAGCAGGCAAACCACTCCTGATCTGAGTTGTGAATGTGTGGTAGCCAGTCTATTACAGCTTGATCTACACCGAATAACACAAGACATATCATATTCATTGGAACAATTGCTTTACGGTAGAACAATGCTAAAACAATGCGATTTAAAAGACTAAAAGCACAGAGATTAAAGGCTATTCACTGTGCTGGTCTCAAGTACCTGGTCTCTATAGTTACAATGTACTTATTTTGCATGATGTAAACCTAACCTTAATCCTTTTCTGATACATTGTGTACTTATATATATATCGTACAAGAAAATGTTCACATGTTAAGTACATTGCAGCTATGCATTATAACATTGTAACATTGTATTTGGGTCTATTGGTTTTGCTGACTGCACTGAAGTATACAGAGCACTGCTGCTTCCTGGTATCTGCTGTCGTCATATTCAGGACACGTGGCCGCCACTGCAAAGGGGGAGCCCATATTACGGGAGATGGGGAATAAGCCTAATAGCTGTGGTTATGTTACCACCCCTTTAGGTTTCTAGCACTCTAATGTGATCTCACAGACACTATTAGGCGGCCAAATGGAGACAAATAAGTGTTTCTATGCGTAGGTTTCCATTGGGAATACTCTTGTCATCACCTTCTAAACATGGGAACCCATGCAGCAAACACATCTGTGCTGCTCACAGGGATTCCTCATTCACTAATGGAACTGCCTGTAAGCACAGCAGTAGTTATTATGCAGAAAGCTGCAGCAGATCATTACACTTTTAAGAGAACAGCCCTTCACCAAAAAGAAGACAAATACTCGGGTCTGTTATCTTGTTCTTAAATAAGTTCTAATCAAGGTTTTATATATATATATATATATATATATATATATATATATATATATATATATATATATATATATATATATATATATATATATATATATTATAGGT
>NC_054564.1:8482837-8492837 GCF_017654505.1 Polyodon spathula | reverse complement strand
TTACCGCTCCATGGGGAGTGTGGCTTGCCCTAATGAGATATAATGAATTGGTGTTAGTACCCTGTAATTAACTTTAATTAAGGTTGGTTTGTATCCTTTAAACTAAAGAATTTGAAACCTATGGATCAGTTCTCTGGCAGTTTAGTCAGGTGGTTCATTTACATTCACTAACAGGTGCCCAGGGACTGTGTGTCAATTTAGAAAGTATTTGAATGTATTGTACATGCCGGCTAAGCAGTGGGTATTAGTGTTACTTGTGTGAAACTTTGTGCTGTGACAGTATTCAGAATGTGCACGATAAGCAGGGTAGGGTAACCCTAACCCTAACCCTAACCCTAACCCTAACCCTTCAGATCCCAGAGATCCTCACTGGATAATGTTCATTGTTCATTGTGTTTAAAACACTTAATACAGCTTTTGTAAATGTTTAAATAATGCTTCAATGTCCTTATAAATTGATTTTTACATGAAGTGTCTCTGATTACTGTGTATTTAAGTAATAGTTACTTAGTAAATACATGTGTGCTTACATCATTACAACGTTCTTATGCATGGTTACAATATTACTTAATGGCTACATTTTTTTGTATGATATAACCCTAACCCTAATCTTATCCCTAACCCTAACCTTATCCCTGATCCTAACCCTAACCCTAACCATATCCCTAACTCTATCCCTAACCCTAACTCTATCCCTAACCCTAACCCTTTCTAATACAATTGTGTACTTACATATACCATGCAAAGAGATTTCCATGTTAAGTACTTTGTACCTATGAATGATAACATCATAGTTCTGTGTAAGTACACATGTATTTACTATGTGACTACTATGTAAATACACAGTTAGAGACACTTAATGTGAAGAGTCACCCTGTTTTGTTGGGTCCCATTGCACAGTTCATTGCACACTGCACCTCTGCACGTCTGCGCCTCTGCACCACACACTGCACCTTTTCAGGGCTGGTACTTGTGAGATGTGACAGGATCACAGTTCCAGTTGGATTGTGGTCACAGAGCCTGTGAGAGGTGAGAGGTGAGAGGTGACATGCGTGAAAGCTAATACAGATTGCATGGTTTGAATGAGAGGCTTTACTGTCTGGGCCTCCTAATCCTGCAGGCCCCCATGCCCATGCATTGAAGGGGATTAAGTGCTAAATGAATGGGAAGTGCCTCCATTACTGGCAGCTTGGTGGCTATGCTGGTGGTGTGGGGCCTCACAGTGCCACTTAATTAGTTTACATTTGTCCAGGCTGGTTTGATGTGCAGCAGAGGGCAAACTAGCCCGGAGATCAGCGCTTAATGGGGCTTTGCACTGGGGAGCACAGCAAACATAGTGTATATATCCGAGGGCAAAGAGTCAAACATACAGGCCTGTTTCTCTAAGATCCCGATGGGGAGATCAGGACACATACACAGCACAGGATGTTTATTTCATTTCTATAAATGTGGGTACATTAATTGTGCCGGCAGAGCCCTTTGAGTGTTTCCATGACTGCCCTGCGGGACATGCTGCATGAGAAGTAAACAGACCACGATAGGAAGCCAGCGTAGCAGAATGCATTTCAAATCTCCCAGGCTCTTTGATTCCTAATCCATGCAAGCAATCTGTGTTTTAATCATTGGTAGCTGTAGCTGTGAAGGCTGCAGTAAAGCTTGTTTTAAGCCCTCAGTTTAAAAATTGCCTCACAATTAATGACACGTCTTCACTGTCATGATTTGCTCTTGTTGACAACAATGTAAACCACCTTCATTATTATTATTATTATTATTATTATTATTATTATTATTATTATTATTATTATTATTATTATTATTATTATTATTATTATTATTATTGCACCCCTGTATTCAGCTCAAAACAATCAATTGGATTAGTTTGCATAAAAGAAAAATAAAATAAATATAAATAATGTGTAACAGTTTACACTGTGTCGCTAAGTACTTTGTATTGACATAGTAGTTACTTAGTGAATACATGTGCATTTACACGTAATTATAATGCCAGTAAGCATAGTTACAATGTACTTAATGTGTACATTTTTACATGATATACCCCTGGTCCTAACCCTATACCTAACCCTTTTCTGATACAATACACGTTAAATACATTGCAACCATGCATAATAACATTGTAATTATGTGTAAGCACATACACATCTACTAAATAAAGACTATGCAAATACGTAGTAATTAGAGACGCTTAATGTAAAGTGTTATCAAAATCTTCTCAGCACTTGTAGTCTTCAACTATTTAAACTATGATTAAATTATGAAGCCACAGGATTCATTTCAGCTTGCAGCCTTATTGAATTTTTCAATTTTTAAAACAAAGGTTTTAAACAATGAAATTGAGTCAGAAATGATATTGTGGCGCTACCGTGAGAAACTGCCAGGATGAGAAGAATCACCCCGGGGTCACATGACTGCATCCACACATCATCCAATAAGAGCTCTGTCAGACCGTGACAGCCAATCACAGTCAGAGCTCTGGGTGACAGTGATGGCTTGTCCTATCGCAGGTGAGAACACAGCCGCAGGATTTATGTTACAATTTGTCAGTCTAACCCTTAGTGAGTTGGGAAGGCCAGCCCATAGATCTGGTCTCTATAATCTACGAGCAAAGAGATAAGCCAGCGGACATCCTTCTTCCCCTTCTCTCACAGAGACAGGCTGCTTCTCAGAGCTTCACAGGAGCGACACAAAACACTGTCTATTAAAGGTGTTAGGCAGAATTCACTAAGTGCCTGCTGGCATACTGACAGTAATAACACGTGTAATAACCACTAACTATCCCTACCTATAGGGGTTATAACAGTGTAACTGAAGTGTAACAAGCCTGCCAGCGACAGCCATCCCCCCACCCCCCACTGTATATTCAAACTTAAACCTACTGTATCAGTAAAGCAGAAAAGATGAAGCCCATGAAGTGATGCTGCATCAACAGCATGCACAGAATAGTACAGAATGAAAGGTAAATAGTTTAATGTAAATTGGATTAGTGGTATTTAAGACCTCATGTATGCAAATGAAGGTGGAGTATATTAAAATGTGTTTCGGTGTGTGGAATAACTTCTTGTGTTCTCACAATGTTAGTGTGACATGCAGTCTGACTGAGGATAATGGATATCCCCTGGGTTAGAGCCCCAGGGAAAGCTGTGGGAGGCTGAGTTAAGCTCCCTGTTTCTGAGTCACTCGGTTCATTCTTGTTGTTTTTTTTCTGCCCATTCTTCTAATCTGTGTCTCCTTTTTTAGTGAATCACTTAAGGTGCACAAGGAATTAAGTGCTTTGTTCTTCAAAAGGTTTCTTCTTAAAAGACATTTGAGAGTGACTCAAGCATCACAAGGAGGAAACTGACAATTTGGATGAGCAGATCCAGCCTGTCAGTAAATTCTGAAACTTTGTTTCATGCCCCTCATTGCAAAAATAAGAAAGTTTGCATAATTTTATTTGTGGGATGTATTTGTCCCTTGTACTTTAAAGGGTTAAATGTATTCTGCCCTATCAAATGTACCTTCATACACCACAAACCAGCACAGCGTTCTTTATTAGCAGTGTTCTTTATTAACAGAGGTTTCTCAAAGACTGAAAATAAAAAAAAGAAACATTAAGATGGAAGGTGTTTCTTTGTTCTTCCTTTACTGCAAAGGCAAAAGTCAGTTATACTTTGATACGCTGTAACACTTGGACCTTTTGTCCGAGAAACATGTTCAGCTGAAATGCCGCCACTGCCACCACAAAGGCACTTCAAACAGAATCTTGGAGGCCTGTTTCCTTAAACACTGATTAGAGGAACAGTGATGCCAATGCTATGACCTTCCCCAGTATCAAAGAGACAGGTTCTTGTAATGGCGTTGGGCAAACATAGACTGCCGGGGCTGGTGATGAAGAGGCTTTCAAACTGACCAAAGAAGTGCTGTCATTAACATTTCAGACTTGTCTTCTGCTTTCTTTGTCCCCTTAAAGGGTTGTTAGACACGGAAAGGCTAAATAAGACAGATCCAGGAGGTGGAGACTGAGGGCACAAACCACTTCCAAACGTTGAAAGTTTTAAGTGAGGTACTCAGAACAAGAGATGCTGCAGCCATGAACGAAACTTGGAGAAAAATAAAAATCTACTACCAAAGTAGCTGTGAGAAACCAGAGTCGTGCCTATAATAATGTACTATCTACTGTGCTCTCGTGGGTTTGCAGTGTCACGGGAACACCTTGATAAAATGACAGCCCTATTGTATAAACAAGTGTACGTCCCGCAAATCCAGTTACAAGGGAGCACGATGCCATTCCACCAGCACTTTCTCTCCGGTGCTATCAAGCACTCTCTTAAACATGCCTCCCAGCTACAGTCTTATAAAACGGGGGCGCAGTCATGTTACTGATGTGTCAGTATTTGCGGGCCGCAGTGCAGGCGGCAGTTACCCAGATGCCAAGTTCTGTGAGCTTTTCTTCAGCAGGAGTTTGCAGCTCTTGTATTCCAGTCACATCCTCCAGCATGCTTGTCATTCAGAGCTCCTGCTTTCGAATGGCACATCGTAACCTCCTGCCTCTGGCTTTTATTATTAAATACCCTTGACTCCAGAGGAATGCACAATTGGTCATTACCTTGCCAGGATCCAGCCTGTTGCAGGCCGCTTTGCTAATCTGTCTCTCCTCTTTTCTTAACGCTCCTTGGATGATTAATTTTCTTTAATTATGATAATTAATAACCACTAGCCACCATGTCTCTTCTCTCCCAGACCCTCTGCACATGGCCCTGTGGTTTCTGTTCATCGTCTGTTCAATTGTTACACATTGCTTCTCTGCCAAATGATCATATTCAGTAAGGTAATGAGTTTGTTTTGTTTTTTCAGCCTGTGTCCATGTGGAACAATAACTACAGTACTGCAGTATATAGTTAGCTATAGAAAGTATTGGCTCAGCAACAATTTTTCAAGTCGTATTATATACTGTAGCATGCAAAAAAGGTGATTATATCATTGTGTTTTATTATATAAAAGATGTGCTTAATGTTCTGTTTTATGAAAAGATTAAGATAAAATAATCAAAGTGCACAACAGCACCCGACATGAATTCTGTATTTGCATTCATTTGCAGTCTGTATTTATACACCATGGATTCATTTCATTCATTATTTTAGAAAGATGCCTTTGCTTCACTTGATTGTTTTGGCATTATTAGTCAGTTAATTATAGATTTTGTGCGAATGTCATAACCAAGTTAACCAAGCCAATCCCTCGATAATAATGTAACTGTGACATAAGTATGGACAGATGCCTTCCCTGTATCCCCTTACCGGGCCCCCATGGCTTAGAGAGGCAGTTATGTTCATGGGTTCAGTAATTGAGCCGCTCAGAAATAACTCTTAATGACATGTTTTGTTCCACTACCCCTGAGCAGCTCAGAGCAACTCAGTGAAAGAACTCACTTAATGACATGTTCTGTTCCGCTACCCCTGAGCAGCTCAGTGAAAGAACTCACTTAATGACATGCTCTGTTCCGCTACCCCTGAGCAGCTCAGTGAAAGAACTCACTTAATGACATGCTCTGTTCCGTTACCCCTGAGCAGCTCAGTGAAAGAACTCACTTAATGACATGCTCTGTTCCGCTACCCCTGAGCAGCTCAGAGTGCCACGGAGCAGATTTTATGTTCAGTTACTTATAACACCCCCAGAATCGCCACTGTTTCTTCTCATCGCAGATCCTACCGGCAAGGCTGGACAGTAGTTAGGGGACAGTTTGCCTGAGACAGGATAGCTGACTTTTGATTTTGGGGTAGTTTGAGAGAGGGGGGTTCAGAATTGATCCCATTAACTTTGGGTTGTTTGGGGAACTGCCATAGGGCAGGCCTGGTCTACTAGGAGATACACAGTATAGAGAGACTGACAGGGACCCTGCTGTGGCTAGGTTAGAGCTCCCTTAGACCTATACTGGGACTGTGCCACTATACTTATCCTACACCATGAAGTGCAGCACAAGGCCTCTCTGCTTGGCTTCTGTGATCTGCTAAGAGCAGGAACTGTTACAGACTCAAACAACAGGACTCAGTGTCATCCCTCGTTTTGAACTCTAGTTCGTTAAACAAGGTCATGGTGCAATGGATTTGGCATCTTTTTAGATTGGCTTCAGAGTTCATGTAGCAGCCTGGAATGATCAAAGTCCCAGAGTGTGGCAGCATTGTCTGTTATTGATTCTGTGCTAGTTTCTCAGTGTCTCCTTCATTCTTCCACTGAAACCTCTGACAAGCCTTTCATGTAAGAGAGACAAACACAAGGTCCCTTTGAATGTAAATGAAATGAAATGAAAAGAAACACTGATTGATGTCACAGGTACAGGTTTCTGGAGATGTCTTGTTTCACTGATATTTCTACTCGAGTCTGGGTGGCGCAGTGTGAGCCATAGTGCCACGATAATATGTGTTTAGAAATGGTTGACCGCTGTGATAATCAGTGGTCAAAGGCAACATGGCTGGAGCACGGTCAATCCTAGTCATTTCTATTATTGACTTTCCCCAGGAAAATACTAATAACCTTGTAGACAAAGATTCAAATGGTGCTGGTTAAGTCCTGTGCAGTTTATTTGTAATTTACATATCAGACCAATAATTCTGACAACATATTAATCACTCTCAAGAGACATTAAAGTCAAAAGCACTGAGAGGGTTAGTGAAAATCAGGGATTTTATTTTTGCTTTAGATTTATTTTATTTCTCTCTCTCTCTCTCTCTCTCTCTCTCTCTCTCTCTCTCTCTCTCTCTCTCTCTCTCTCTCTCTCTCTCTCTCTCTCTCTCTCTCTCTCTCTCTCTCGCGCGCTCTGCAGAAATCTTTTCTCCCTTGGTTCTGTTTGTGCTGTGCAGCCTGACTGTTGCTGACAGGTTCTGCTGGCGATGAATCTCAATCAGGTTGCCAGGATAGTTACCCAATCAGATTGCAAGTTGTCAAACCAGATCGTTATAACAGGTATTAGATGCCTCAGAACCCTGGTACTCCATTGATGAAATAGCCAATTCCAGGCCCATCAGTCTATAACAATAGTGCTGGAATTACAAAGGAAAATGCACTTGTGTGAGAGGCTTGGGACAACGGACTGTGTAATTCCAGATCCATTACCAAACACCATGCAGCCACTTTGCTCCAACACACACACACTGAAACCAAGGGCTTTCTATTCCATATGCAGTGCTGAGGGAGGCTGCAGTGCTGTTGCTGTTGTTTACTGATAAAAACAGAGAGAGAGAGAGAGAGAGAGAGAGAGAGAGAGAGAGAGAGAGAGAGAGAGAGTTGTGCAGAGGCAGTTTAAAAGGAGGCCAGGGCATGAGGAGCTTTTTGAGTAACAAGGCTCAGCTGCTTACCTGTGCACTTTGTCCACCAGCATCTGTTTCAATCTAGAATTTGAAAGACGTCTTTCAATTACAGTCTGCACTCAGCTATCTGACTACACACATCAATTATACTGTATGGCACACACAAATATACTTCATAATGGCAAGGGATCTGGAGTGTGCAGTGCATGAATTCGCACGTCTGTTACTTTCAGTTCACCATCACCTTGACCTGCAGCAGTCAGGTAGCTGAGCAGTTCTTATATAAAATCAACAAGTCCGAGTCTTCATTACATTGCCTGGGACTCTCTCATGCTAGCGCACAGGCTCCTGGTTTTGATTTGAGTCGTCGCTGGCACAGTTTCATTCTGAAAGGAAAGAACATGAATAACAATTTCAAATCAAATGATAAACAACCCCAAGCTCCTTACAAGCCCCTGGATGACATGCCCGGTCTGCTTATTTCTGCTTTAGTTTATGAAAGCACTGTGCCAGTGGCAGTTTCTGAGAAGCTAGTCATATATGTAACAACAGTCTTCATCTCTCCCTTGTCCCAAGGCAATGGCAAAGATATTTGTTTGGGAGTTTTCAGAAGACTCCAGGCTGCTTTTATTCTGGAAGTAGCTTTCTTTTGGCTATGATCTAAGCTGCATTTTCTTCATGGTTGTCACGGATTTCACAATTTTCACATTGCCAGAGTTACAGAGCTGAGACTGGGCATCATGGCTCACACTGCAAGCATCTCAACCATTATGCAAAAGAACTGGGCTTGTCTGCAGTCACAATCCATTACAGCAGTGCATCACACGACATAACCCTTTACACCATTAACAATCTCGTCAGAGTCAGTGTCCATTAGTCTCTGAACACTACAATATAAAGATACCTACCGGGTCACATGTTATGCAAGGCAGTCAGCACAGGGCTGTGTGTGACGCATTTTGTTACTGAGCAGAATCTGCTCATGTACAGTACCAGCTAGAATCAGGAATTGAATGCACATTTGTAACAGCCATTTTCGTGAGTCTGTGTTGGGTTTATTATTATGGGCTAAAGTGATTATGCCTTTGTTGTACAAGCTCTTGTATAAAAACAGACACTTCTTGTATGAATAACTGTGATTGAAAGAGCTTGCTCCTGTTTAATGTGAGAGGATGGAATCAGAGACCAGGGGTGTTGCTCCCCAGATTGTGATTCTTTCCAGTCTTGATGTTCTGTTTATGAAGATATTGCACCAATGAGAGTATAATTTACCCCCATGGCAGACATGCACGGTTCTACGCACATTAAGCAGGTTTTCTGCTTGTCAGGAGAAGCATGCTTGAAATAACTTACAAATTCTCACTCTGAGCGATCTTAATTAGCATAACAGAAGCACAACCTTATTTATTACATGTCTGTTTAGTCACGGTCTCTCTAGAAGGCTGATGAATGAGACGCTCCGCTCCCTCCGTTCAGTAAAATGAGAAGTCTGTTGGACTTAACGAACTGGCTTGACATTCAAGAGAGGTCTGACCTCACTATGAAAAACACAGTGCAAAACTGATCTAATAATTACATTATAATGCTGCTTGGTGATTTTGAGCACAGTTACAGGCAGTGCACATGCGGAGGATGGCTGCTCCTTCACATTAATCCTTTGTGTGTGTTTTGTCTGGACAAACGATGCCACTGCAAAGTAACCCTGTCACCTGGAGTGTCTTGGCGCTGGATTTCACAGCACTAGTGTGAAGGGCCTCTGGAATGCTGTGGAAAGGAAGGGGCGCGTGGAATTTCACTTACTCAGCTCCACAAGAGGCTCTTATTTTAAACGGTTCCTGTACTACAGCTTCAAGAGTTTCCATTGGGAATTCAACCAAACTCAGCAGCAAAATCCATCCACCAGTGTAAATGATCTGAACTCACTGGGTACTATTGCATATTTTATTAAGTCTTGCATTGATCGTGGATTCATGGAGCCACACTCCTCAACCAATCAAAACGACAGCTTTCAGGAGATTCCAGGACATCTTCTTTTGTTAAAGGTGTCCCCCCATCTCTGTCCCCCGTACGCATGGCAGACTCAAGGCATGAATAACAGCGTGTACTGTGCACTGTACAGCTGAGCCTCTCTTACAGTACAAGAGGGTCCTATGAAACAAGAAGACACTCTTACAACATTAGAGACAGGCTCAGCTACACATATGAACTTACTACCTTACTAGGTTGAAGCTGTAGATTTATACAGTCTTTAAGAGTTACATTTTGTCAGACTCAAATGCTACAGGCTGTAACTCTCTGCATTACGTTGTATTACTTCTTGCTTTATAACAGTACTGTCATTTTATTGGATATTCACAATAAACAGCTTAGCATATTATCTGATTAACAGTAATTAGTTTAATTAGCACAACAATGTTTGTTTTCTTTTAACAGAGAACCTGAATGCTTTACTGAGGTGACCCTTTTTTTTTTTTTTTCTGATCTCATAAGAGAGCCTGAAACGTTTATGCAATCGATTTTGCTTTTGCACACAGACTCGAGAGGGAGAAATTAACCTTTGGCTCTCTAATCCCCCATTCTCTAACAGCAAAACCGATCAGTCCTGTGATCTTACAAGATCCAGCCTTGACTAGAATGTACTTTCACAATGAAAACAGGCCCTGTATTGACTTCAGGTAGACCTACACACCGCTCATAAA